>NW_027508866.1:19867500-20160000 GCF_051911475.1 Siphateles boraxobius | reverse complement strand
TACAAATGAGAACAATAGAAGCAGTTAAACTAACAGTAGGACAACAATACGCAAGTGCTATAACCCCTCTCAGTTTAACTTTAGTGCTTTTAAAAAAAAAAATTAAAAATAGAATAGAAGAGAAGAGAAAGTGTTAGTACTACTGAATCAAGTGCTGCCGAAAAAGATGCGTCTTCAGCAGTTTCTTGAAAGTGGCTACTGACTCAGAAGCTCTGGTTGAGTTAGGCAGATCATTCCACCAACAGGGAACAGTCATGGTAAAGGTCCGAGAAAGAGATTTTGTGCCTCTTTGAGATGAGGCACAAACAGCTAACAGCCTATTATCAACTCTGTATTATTGGTTTGTAGGTCATATTCTGATATTGATCATGCAGTATTGCAGTCGTCCATAATTAACACAAGGGGGCGTCGCCTCTTACGGCATGTTCTTTTCGGATAGCATACTTCCTCTAGAGCTCCGAGGACAAGTATGCACTGAAGCGGGACGTGCTGTAGTCTCTCAACCGATGCTGGGAGTGACTTAACTGGCCTCAGGCCTTTGATCAGAGAACTTCTGGCTTTTATTAAACTCAACTCCTCTACTTTCAAACGCTTAGTTTTAAGCTCTTTATCTACTGAGAGACATTAAACATAACATATGCTAGATCAGTTAATGGTTTCAGAGAAGAACGGGGGCTGGTTTTATAAGAAGCCAGTCTGCACACACAGGGAGGGAGTGTACAGTCTGGGTCGCAAGCTACCACTGCTTTACATTTATAGATCTGGCAGATACGTTTATTCAAAGCAAAACAAATTACATTCAAGAAGACATTTGAACATATTTAATACATCTTGTACCCTGAAAATGTCGAATTATCTGGTACTGTAAGAGGCTTATTAACCAATGATATAATTTCCTGTTTTGTGTTTTTTTTCTATGTTGGTAGCACCGCATGACGGACAACGTTTTTTAAAAAGTTTATAATATTTTAACAACAATTATTCATTACTTTTTCTTTTCAAAGAAATAATAATTAAAGACTATGCCAAAAAGAAATAATAATAATAATAATAATAATAATAATAATTAAAGATTCATTATGACATCAGGACGGTTGACCTGACATTTTTCACTTCACACCCCTGAAAAATATCAAAATTAATTTTAATTCAAAATTCATCACAGAAGATGTCTATTCAAGTAATTGTATGCATTAATATCATTTTAAATAAATAATATAAGTATAAACATCTTTACATCTACATCTATAAACATCTATTTTGATTATCGGCTTATTTGCTTGACTTTTTTATGCGCTACATTGTTCGAAAAAGTAACTTACTGGAAAGCTACACTATTAAGTTACTGTCATGTAGGGCTGTGCAATTCATCGTAATCTATTTTTAATTGACACCATATACTGTACACAAAGAAAAGGTAAAATCACTAGATAGAAGTTTGTGCAGCTCTGTAGACCTCAGGCAGGGTAGCGCCATATTTAAGTTTTGACAGGAATGAAAACGAGGCTGTGAGGGACAGAATACAGTGCGTGAAACTCCATGAAACAGTTTTAAAATGAAGTGATTGCATTGTATTGTAAAGACTGTAAGAGTTAAATTCAATATGGCGTCTAACATAACTAAGATCTATACTTGCATATGAAAAACTGATTTACTTGCCGACGTGTAGAAGATGTGCTCTCTGCAAAGCTTGTTAACGATCCACTCGTTCTTCTGCAATCTCCTGTCCTCTGTTTCGTTAAACCGTCCTCTAGCAATCGCTCTCAGCGAGTCCAGCGTTAAATTGTACCTGATGACTGGAGGGAAACGGCATTTAAAAACACAGAACATTAAAGACTTGTTTTACAAAACAAAAAGAAAGAGCAACAGTGACTCACAAGTTTCTGTGTTTGTGTCTTTGTCAGACTTGATTCGATATTTGAAACACACTTTGGTCTTCACACATACTGTGGTCCTCCCGTGGATTTGACAGGTCTGCTGCAGATTGATCTTGCTTGGGTCGAAGGTCATATCGGCAACAAGCTCTGCAACATCCCGAGACCTGGATAAAACAAATTCAACAAGATGTTTGTGTGAATGGAGCAGCATTTGGAGGATTACTAGGTGTGTCATTTCGTGCCATACAACAACAGCTGGTTCGTAGATCATAGACTGATTTCAGTCCAACTAAACACTTCAGATGGTCTCCAAAAAATTTAATATGTGGTCAATTACAGGCAAATGGAGAGCTCCTAAAAGGCTGGGTGTTGCAGCTTGGGGAGTGAAGATGGCAAAGGTCACTAGAATCCATGGCTTTGCTCTACAGTCGCAAGTCTCAGCATTTGGGGTCATTTTGTGGCCACTCTGGAATCTGTGATCTCTACAGGGGAATCTAAGAAAGGAGACGCTGCCAAGAGTTTATTTCGTGCTTGGAGGCACTCTCACACAGATTCGGAGCCCAACAGAAATGAGTCGTAGCGGAGGGATATAACCCCTGACGGACAAGCCTCTACAATGTGGGATGTTTAGGCTCAGGTCCAGATTTGAGACAGCTGCTGTGGGTGGGAACCAGGAAGACAGGCATCCAGAGGGTATCGAGTTCATGTTTCATACCCATGGCTTTTTTAGATCCAGACCTTAGTGGGAATTTAAAATGTTGCACTACAGAATAGATTCACTCACATAAAAATGACACTTTAGGTCAAACACACTCACCAATAAAGTGCGGCCCCTCCTATTCCTCCGATAGTGACGTCAATGATGCCATCACCATTCAAATCCATGATGCCGTGAATTGATTGGCCAAAGAACTTCATGCTCTCTCCATCTCCTCCAGCAGCAATTCGCTAAACACAAACAAACACAAATACCATATTTATTTTTTTATTATAGTAATTATATTCATATATTAATAACATTTATATTAATATAACAATTATTACATTACATGAACTAAAGAGAAATATGACCTTTATCTAATTAATACAGCTTACATTATATAATAAATATATAAAGCTTATACTATATTATAATAAATATCTGTTATATGTATTAAACAAGAACAATACTTATATTAATAAAGTTTATAAAAATAAAATAAATGGCATTTTATTAATTAAATGACAATACCATCTTTATTTTATTATTATAGCCATTATATTACTAACATTAATTTTATTAATATATCTTATATTCATATAAATATGGCATTTAACAATAACACTGTCAGGTATAGTTATGTTTGTTCTTAGTTTCACTTTTTAGGACTTTTAGTTAGTAGGCTATTCCCATGGCTATTCCTTAGTTCCTGTTTTCCTTTGTTTAGTTCCTGCTCCTTGTTTGTAGTCATGGCTACTAATACGATTTGTCACTCGTTTCAGCTTTGTTCAGGCCATTACTATCTGTATATAAGTTACTCTGTTTCAGTTCTCATTTGTCCGGTCTCTGCATTTGAACTACATTCCTGAGCATCATCTGTCTGTCTGCACTTTGCTAACAAACACAATATGTATTTTATTATTAAAGTTTATATAAATTATATAATAATTAATACATTATATGAATTAAAAAGAAATACAATATTTTATTAATACATTTTATATTAATACAATAAATATTGCATTATATGAATTAACCAATAATACAATATTTATTATATTAATATAAACATTCACCCAGCTAAAGTTAAAAAACTCTCAGTTTAGTTACGTTTCATTGCCGAACCTTATTTAAATTTATAAAGTAAAGTTTAAATATATTGTACGAGTATATAGGCTCCAGCATCCCTGTGACCCTACATGACATAAGTAGTTTGAAGAATGGGTGAAAGGATATACAAGTGACTCTGTACATCAATAATTAATATTTGAATAGCTCTGCAGTGTATCACAAATACAATGTAAACATTAAATATTAATATGTTACTGTACACATGTTAAAAAGCAATATGTTAATACAGGGGGTCTTTCTTTCCAACCACCAAAATGTTAAAGGGTAACTAAACCCTAAAACAACTTTTTTTAGTTAATGATTTGTAAGACTGGGGCTTTATTAATGCTGTTCATTGATTCGAGTAAATTTTTTGACATTTGGGTATAAAGTGTTTAAATTCTACAATATATTGTGTAAAAACGTCTGAGTGCTGCCCCAGCTCAACACAGGCACCGCAGGCACCAGCTCACCACACCCTTGCCTACAGAGAGAAGTGGGTCTCATGTCCACCCTTTTCCAGCATTTTTCAAATATTGCCAGTGGGTGCACTCTGACCAGGACTCAGTTACCGGAAAAGTGGGCAGAGCCCAGCGGAGATAGAGGGGACGAACCGAGGGCGGGGCTGAGCGGGGGGGGCGTGCACCTGAGACCCGCAGTTACGGATTAATTGACAGCAGCTGTCAGACTCTGAGCGGGCTTTCACACTGGCAGTTTAGTTCGGAACGGGACACGGTTCGCATGAAAAATCGCTAATGTGAACGCTGTCATGTGGACCCAGGTGCGCACTGGGGTACCGAACCCGAGACTACCTGGAGGAGCTGATCTGAGTTGCTCCCGAACTGTGCTGCGGTTCGCGTGTACTGTATGTGAAAGCAACACGGACCCGGGTAGACACTTGTTCAGGAATAAAAGTATCCTGCGCATGCGTTTTAGCCAATTATGATGCATTTAGTTAAATAAAACACATGTAAGGGATGATAGTGTTGATGATTTACCTTGGATACGAGCAAGAGTGATCCTGCAGTGTATTCGCGCGTTGTGCGTGCAATCAGGGCAACAAATTAATGGAAATCCACTATCTCCTTTTGCAAGCAGCAGAAAGACACCTTACGCGACACACACATACACACACACACACACACACACACAATAAACCTGTGTTGTTTACTCAGCTATGCATAATGGCACCAAATTAATAAAAAACACAATATATTGACCGGTGTAGTGTTTTCTGTCATACGCCGTGCACGTTTGCGATGACATAAGATGCACACAAACGTTGTTGTAGGGAGATACCCAAGGTATAGCTATGAAATATGAGAAGACCAGAGTGTTAAGTACAGTTAATTCATTAATTCATCCTGATCGTTTTTCAATACTCGCAATTCAAACTCCTGACTCGCTCGCTACGGTGGTTTTGACAAAACAAGATGGTTTTTATACTGCCAAGGGCGTGGTAGCTCGTACCAAGGGCGTGGTGAGCTGGAACCTGCTTACGTCACCTGCCACCGCTTACGTCACCTGCCACCCCAAACATCCAATAGGAAAATTCAACTGCAGTAGCCACCGTTCAACCTGAAGAGGGCAGCACTCAGATGTTTTTACATCATATATTGTAGAATTAAAACACTTTATACCCAAATGTCAAAAAAGTTACTCGAATCAATGAACAGCACTAATAAAGCCCCATTCATACAGATCATTAACTAAAAAAGTTTGGTTTAGGGTTTAGTTACCCTTTAAAGACCATTTGATGATATGCTGTCAAGATTCCTTACCTGAACATACTTCTCCTTTATTGATTTATGAGAACCATGGTAAATATACACCGCCCCTCTGTGGTCGTTCTCCAAAGGCGATCCGATCACTATGTCATTAAAGCCATCCAGGTTGAGGTCCGGAACGGCAGCGATTGCAGTGCCGAAGCGTGAGCCGCAGGGCTCGTTCTTACTGAAGCTTTTACAGTTGCTCCGAGAGTTAGCAGTACAACAGGTCTGATTGACTGGCTTCAGCGTCATCTCATGCTCAAACAGCCCATCCTGAGGATAACAATCAGACAAGGAGAAAATGCCTGAGATACTGCAGCTCTCAGTGTTGCCTACAATCTCGTGGTTGAAGATATAGCTAAATAAAAAAAGTACTTTCCAATGGAAAATGGAAGTTTCAAGAAAATATACAATTGTTATAAAGATGATTAAACAGATGGAGTTACACAGGAAAGAAAAGACTGACGACAATTTAAAATGCAAATAAACAAGAAGTCTGTATATTCAGTGATTTAATTTAAAAAATTTGGAGAAAAAACAAAACAAAACAAATAATATGTGGGCTTTATACAGTGCTGTGGTGTAACACTAAAATGTTTCACAAAGAAACACTGACCAACGGGAAAAAACGATAGAAATTACTCCATTTACACCATTATTTGGAAGCTCTTGAGAGCAGGTGCTCCACAGAGGCTGGTATTTTGCTGGAGATATTACAGTTTCATTCGATTTCTATTTCCATGATGCCAAGCTCTCATTCCAACCCTTCCCCTGCTCTGGGACCACTTATCTCAAGCTGAACACCAACGCAACACACACTCCCTGAAGACAGATCCAAATTTACTGCTACCACATGCTCCCGGGCTGGAATGAAGGTACTACACTCCCATACACATGTTTTCAGTATGTGGAATGAGGCATATCACACAGATTAAAGACACACACACCTCATTGAGTTTGTAGATGTAGACTTGACCTTGTTCATCTCTCTCTGGACCCATATACATGGGAGCTCCGACCAGAAGGATGTCAGTGTAATTGTCATGGTCAATGTCATGCGTCTGGAGGACACTGCCGAAATACGAGCCGATCTAAGAAAAGCATGACAGAAAAAAATATACAATTGAGAATGAAACTGCAATTTAAACACAAAATGATGAATCACAATAAGAAACAGAAATATACTTTATAGCATATATCTATTTCTATCATGAAAACTCTCAGATTGTATTGGCATGGTAATGTGTACGACAATGTTGATATATTCGGTCTTGGCGGAATACATCTGCTACGCTGCTGCCGTCATTGCTGCTGCTGCAGAGCAAATATGGGACTTGCTACTGCCAATACACACACAACACGCTGCAGTGAGCAAGTAAGACATGCTGCTGCTGTTCAATATAGCATACATGAATTACTCGTAGCAGATCTATACAGGTGGAGCTGGGGAAGGTGGTGGATTTCTGAAAGCACGATGCACTGCTAAGGCAAATGCTATTTGAAGGCTGAGCACACAAACTCATTGACCATTCATGCAGCAGGAACCAATCAGCTGCGCCCTATAGATAACGATGAGATTATGAGCAGGTTGAGTTAAAGGACCTATTAGTTTGCGACATCTAGAGTTTCATGATAGAACTTTGGATTTAAAAAATATATATATATATTTTATATATACCAAGTAATTTTTTACTTTTACACTTACTAAAGTGCAATAATGGACATCTACTGAGAACAATGGTAATGACAAAACACTCAAAAGTGAGAATTACAGTAATGACATTACGGTAGTGACAATTCTAAATTATAAATACTCTAATTATAAATTCAGATTTTTTTCTATTGATTTTCTGGTAAAACTAAATATATTTTCTTTATATAATTAAAAATATTTATTTTAATTTGGGGATGAAATGTGATCTAAGCTTGTTTTGAAATGTATTTTATATATATATATATATTTATAAAGCATAATTTAATTACTTTTTATTTTTTTTATTTTATGGTTAGGGTTAGGTAATGAAGCTTGCTTAAGCCTCAGTGTGTGCACTAGCAACACTCTCCCATGGATCTGCTCTCTTCATCCCGAGCCACCTGAAGGTTTTTTTCTTTGGCCTTTGTGCTGTTATAGATTGCCCTCCTCTTCCTTTCACCTGTTATGCCGTGTGCAGTATTAGCCCTAAAGAGGGACTTTTCTGCAAAGCCGCTGCAACCTACCTCCACAGGTAAGCACCTTGTCCCCCATCCTTGTGTGTGTCAGCCACTGACAAGGCCCTCATATTTCTCCCTCTTCCACTGATTGGCCTCCTCCATGTTGCACTGTAAGATTCAGCATGACAATATTCTTTATTGCTTCTGCCATTAGAATGATGTCAGGTCTAAGGGTGGTCTTGACAACATGTTGAGGGAACCTGAGTTCTGACCCAAATCCACTGTCAGCCGCCAGCCCTGCGCTGTATTGAGAAGCCCTGCAGTGGCTATAGGTGTTGTCCTTGGCTTTTCTCCAGCTCTGATGAAGCTGGTGGTTTTCTTTGAGCACTTTGGCCTCTGGGAGTTGATGATGGTGCTACTGATGCTTTCTGCAATGGTCTTGCTGCAGTGGTGCTGGCCATCCACCAGGGTCTTTGAGCACCAGCAGCAGCAGCAGCTAAGGATATGCTCTAGTGTCCCCTTTCTCTGGCAAAGAGAGCAGGCTGATGTGACTGATAGGCTCCAACGGTGCAGGTTGGATGGGCTGGGAAGAACATCATTGACCGCCTGGCCCAGGAACCTGATGCGGTGTGGCTCTGAGCACTACAGGTCTGTCCATGAGATCTTTCTCTCCAAACCTTGCTCCCAACTACTCCAGGCACCTTGCTGCCTCATTCCCATTGTTATGCTGGACCACTTCTCCTCAGCAACTGTTCTCACCTAATTCTGGACTAGTTGCCTCTGTGTCTTTCCCTGAGCCTTGTCATAATGGGGTGTTGCAATGGTTCCAAACCCAGCCCTTCCTCTGGGCACTGCTCCCACCGAGACTCCATGGTGTAGCTGTGACTCTGCCTACTTCACTGGCACCTCTGCCCTCCTTTTCCTATAGGTCTTAACTGCTACTTCTGCCATGGAGACTTTTGGGTCACTTGACTCTTGGAGCTGCAACACCTCCCTTCGACGCAGTACATTGAATTCCAACTCAATGGTTTTAATGGGGAGCCTTAGTTTGCAAGTTTTTCCAAAGAGAGCGATGCTACTTAAGCTCCTCAGCAGACCTATCCATGCTGCCAATTATCTGGGAAGACCTGACTTATCACCTTATTTCAGCCATCCCTCCAGCTCCTCACAGGTGTTCTTAAAGGATGCTGTATTCTTAAGGCTACTGTCAAAGATCTCCCCCAGTTAAAATATACAGTATAATATAAATATAATTTCTTTATATAATTTTATTCATTTTTTAAACATTTAAAAATGTTATACGAATGTGTTTTAAAATATTTACTTATAATATGATTTTTTAAAATGTCTATTTTCTTTTGATGTTGGGGTTTTAAAATTCATTTTACATATATTTATTTATAACATTTAATTTCTTTATTTCCTTTTGATTTAGGGGTGAAATGTCATCTATTTTTGAGAGATCCACCTAAAATTGCTTGAGATTGTGATTATGAATAGATACCTGCTCTCCTTTTAACGTCTGTGTTATGGTGAAATTTTCTCCATCGAAGCGGTACACCATGACACGCCCACTGTGGTTAAACCGTGGCGCTCCTGTGATGTACAGCACTCCATTGGGTGTGTACGCTGACTGCACATCATAACCTGCAAGCAAAACCACACTGCAACCTTTACTACCACACAACTAACGCAATCTCTAAAACAATTTACAGTAGTCTGCATGCTTAATATGAAACAGCTGGGGCTGAAACCATAAACGGTTTCATAACCGAGGACACAGACATCAGGACACAGGAGTAATGCTAGAATAAACCAACTTGACTGATTGTAAATCTTTTTCTCAAATCAGCATTTGCGAAACGGCGCAGCTCGTTCTCAAAACAGGATTTTCAGGCAGAGTCATTTCAAGTCACTCCCTTGATTTCACTCTGGAGCAACATCCTTAAAAGGGGATGTGCAGAGAGTGTGAGCATTGGCACTTACCGTGTGTGTGTTTATGGGATGGCAGTAGATTGTGACAATGTGTTTAGACTACTACCACAATACTGTCTTCTGCAGTTCTCTGTCTCCCTGATGGTGATATGCACATACAGCATGTTTATTGTTGACTATTTGATACCCATCATTCATGGCCTTGGCCTAACACTTAACAAGCCTTTAACCTGGCATGAAGTTCAGAGGTGTAGCTAGTTATCAATGCTGTTAGTGTCAAAGCCATGTCTAAGCTGTTGTTTCCACGGATGGGACACAAGATTTAACCCACTGATCTGTGGTACTCATGCGGGTGACATTAATTCAAATTGTGACGATTGCGACATTTGCTACCATTCTCCCACCCTGCATCATTTTCTCTCCACTCTCTAATCTTAATATCAATAAAAGTGGCAAAAGACCCAAATTAATTAGTTAAATGTTGATTTCTTACCTACGTATCCCGCCATGCCTTCATACCTCTGCACCTCAGGGTCGTGGAAGGTGTTTTTTTTTGGAACGACAAACTCGTTCCCAGTTTGCATCACTACAGTCCCATTCCAGTCGAAAGCACCCACGGCTCCCAGCATGACACCTGCCTGTCAGAAAGACATATATTACAGGAATATGACAAGATCAATATGTAAGTCAAGCAAGCACGTTTGAGATTCAGCTTATGATATATGATCAGCTGCGTGTCGATCAATGTTTATATATGAATAAAAGCCTAAATTAAATGTGTTAATTTATCATATAAATCGATCATGCCTCTTCAAAAGACTTGGGTTAAACCACTCCATTCATATGGATATCTTTTACGATGTAAAAGATGACTCTTTATGAATGACTGTGATGACTCTTTATGAACTTTTTGAAGTGTCCAAGTTTTGTTGGAGTAGACTTTCAATGGAGAGATAGAAATCTCTCAGATTTTATTAGAAATATCTTGATTTGTGATTTGAGAATGATGAAAGTCTTATAGGTTTGGAGCGACATGAGGGTGAGAAATGACAGAACGTCACAGAACATCACTAAATCCACAGCATTTCCACTTGTCCCTCTTTTTATTTAAAAAAAGAGAGAAAAATCTGGGTTACAATGAGACACTTACAATGGAAGTGAATGAAGCCAATTCATAAATAATAAAATCCATGAAAATGCATTGCCTAAAACGACTGTAAAATTTTTGATTTAAACAGCTTAACAGCTCAAATAATACAGACGTTTAAACTGAAGAATTCAGTGCTTTTGTAAAATGATCAGCTTCACATTTCTGCTTTTAAAACCTTAAACATATTGCCCCATTCACATTGTATTTGCCTCACTCTAACCTCCATTTTTGCATTTTTAAAGAAATAACATTTATTTACCATTCAATATGCAACACTGGATGAGATAATGTATCTAAAAATGTTTCTATAAACAATTTAAACAAAATTCCTTTCGCATTTTATGATTCAGGCCCAATGTGTTTAAAGATTTCCCAGCAATGCATTTGAAAATGTGTTACTAAAGTAACTCTGTCGTCTCAAAATCAATAAAATTGAGAAAGGATGTGACACACTGATACACTCAGAGAGCACTTCCTTCTCTGATTCATAGCTAAACACTGAGCCGTGTGCCTGTTTCCTCTGTCGCTTTGCATGAGACTCCAGCTGCAGGATGTCAGAATGAGGTAAATAAAAGAACTGCATCTGATCTAATATCACCATAGTCACAAGAGCAGACTGATCGAACACTTACTTTAGACGTGTGAGCGCTGAATCCAGACTGAGACATTTCCATCTCAAAGGAGGATGTGTGCTTCCCAGATGTCGCTGTTAGATATAAAGGCCATTTTTACATTTTTTACACAGATTTAATGGAGAAAGTTGTGGTTACTACAACATTTAACATAAAAAAAAACATTTTCATATTCATAATTAGACTATATAACTAGTCTTAAAGTTTAGTCATGTCATTTTTTTCTTCAAGACTGGTTAAAAGTCAGTTTCATAAAAATTATTCTGTTTTGAATCTGAAAAGTAAGAATGATTTGAATTTTTTTTTAAATAGTCCAATTGGACTGCTTAAATTACACTGTTAAATATTACTTTGTGAAAATCGTATGTCCACTCATATGTTCCAGTACTTAAGGCTAGGGATCTAAAAATATTGTCGTGATGCATTAGGTACATTACCCTCCAAGGCAAAAATCTTGCTTCCTAAGGCATCGACGATGGTCACTAAAGCAAGTTCATCTGACACATTGAAGAAATGATCGCTTCTGAGCTCGCTAGCAAGGGATTCAATTTCGTCAATAAACTTCTTCACCTCTTCAGTGGTTTTATTCTGCCGATTATAGTCGCCAAGGACCTATGAAAAAAAATTACATGTGCCACATAAAAAGTCTACAAACAGTCTATTGGTTCTATTTTTTCCTACTGAAACCACTGAATTCATGCAGCACAGTATTTGTTATTTGTTTTTATTATTATACATGGATGAATGTACTTACAGCAATGGCAAACCTCTCAATACCATCTTTTTCACACTCATTTATGACACGTTTCAAGTCGTAGTGGTCATGTGACTCCCCATCTGTGACGATCACCATGACTTTTTTGACCCCTGGTCTTGCTCCTCGCTCCACTGTAAAGGCCTCTTTCCTTTAGAAAACAAACAACATCAGGTCAAGATTCTGCACAATGTTTACGACTTCCTTTGTCTGAAAAGACACTTTGAAAATGATTATTATCATTAGATGATTTTTCTGAAATACATCAGGGTCCAAAAGTCTGAGACTAACCAGTGAAAATTGCTTTTAATTAACATGATTTAATACAACTGTTTTCATTACAAATTCTATTATCAGCGTAAAAACTTGTATTAAAGTCAGATTTTCTATTTCTTAGTTCCCCTTTTGTTATTCAGCACACAGTTTAGTATAAAACATTATTAGCTAAATTCCAACTTTAAAAAGTAGATTTTGAATCATATTTTCACTGTGGCCTCAGACTTTGGGACTGAACGGTATGCAGCACCTTGCTTTATCAATGCCGAGAGCTGTCATGGTTTTGTGGCCGGTTCTTTGAGGTATCTTGCCGGCTTCAGTAACAAGGTCTTCTGTGTTACTGAACTGACTGAGATTGAAGACATGGCCAACATCATCCCCGTAAGACACGATACCCACCTGGAGAAGCAAAAGCCCGGACAACAAAACACACACACACACACACACACACACACACACACACACACACACACACACACACACACACACACACACACACACACACACACACACACACACACACACACACACACACAGTTCAGGTGGTGCTACCAAACATGGACAGTTTGGGTGGCCCCCAGTCACTCTCTGCTAAATGTCTGTCTGTGATGACTCAAATGTGATGTCATCCTCTCTCTCAAAAAAAAAAAACTCTGACCATTTATTTAGCCATGGAATATGCGGTCTTCCCCCAGCTCAGCGTTCTGGGGCTGTATTTTCCAGTGGCGTGCTCAAGAAAGCCTTTATTTCCCTAGAATCAAACCACCCAGTAGATTCTCCATGGAAAGTCTTTATATAATACTCCTTGTAATGATGTTAGTATAATATGATGACACTAGATGAGACTAGATGAACACAAATTTGACAAAAATAAATGGCTTTAGTTTTCAACAAGTACAATCTTTAAAAAAAAATCCAATCATTTAAAATCTCATCTAAAGCCAGAGTTCACCCAAGAATGATGACATTATGTATAGATGTCTTTCCAAACAAGTGTTGTTATTGTTAAAGTAACACTATGTATTTTTTAACCTTCATTATATATTTCCAAGACCCTTGTGATGGTACATCGACTTACAATAGGTTGAATGACACGTCTGCCATAGCCTGACAATGTCTGTATCGCTTTTACTGTAACTTCGGGTTTCGGGCAGGAACCAGAGCACAAAAAAGGCTCTCTCTGCTCGTTCTTTCAGTAACATGCACCCTGTCACAAGCGCAGCAGTCAGTCATCTGTAAAGTGTTTATACATTTATAAATAAATCATGGAGTCAGGGAGCTGACTATCGCGCGAAATGTAAAAGGCTGAATAACATTGCCTGGCCATGTTACGGAATCTATCTGGTCCTCCATTTATCTTCATGAATCAAGTAATGCTAGTAGAGTAGCGAATTATCAATCTGGTACTACACTAACATGCTAGTTTACAGTGGTTATAATAAATAATCTTTCAGGATAACTATCCTAATGTCTGCAGGCTGATATGTTTGTGTATTTATTTTTCTGGTGAAAGTGTCTTCCCTCTGGCTATAATGCAAATCGATTTTCAAATTTGCAGATTCATCTATGGTAGCTTGATATTATAATATTGACGATATATGGCTATTACCTATCACACAAACATTGAATTGAATTAGCATATCCCTTATGTAAAACAGTAGACAAAGGCTACTATAATGACGTTGTCTTGTAAACGTGAGCTACGATCTTTTGACGTTTGAAAAAAATAAAACCCATGAAATTATATTCATATGACATGCTGAAATATATGCCAATGTACCTGGGATGAAGACATTTCATACGCAACGCTGGCAGTGAGAACTCGTGAGAACTCAAGACGGTATCAGGCTTGTCAACAAAAGCACACGTGTATCGCCTCGTGTAACCATGACAGATTTTACGATAGTAGTAGAATACAATACTGTTTCCCAACTGTAGGGGGACCCCGAGAGCAAAAACCGCAAAGACGACATAGTGTTGCTTTAACCCTTTCACAAGTAAGTTTAAAATATTCTAACTGACCCCCCAGCGTGAGTTTTTCAAGGCGACCGTTATTTAGAACTTGTCACTTTAATGTTTCCATGGTGACGCGTCATTGCTTGTCACGTGGCACAGCGCAACTACAACACAGCGCTGAATGAATGATGATCTGTTTTATGTAATTTTTCCTTTTTTATTAAAAATATACACAAATGTATTAGCTATAGCATGAAACACTGATATTTCGATTGTCAAATATGTGCAAGTGGAAGTGTTTTGTTGTTTAAACACCTTTATAACGATCGCGTTAGTTGAGCTGTATGCGCAATGGGCGGCCCCATGTTAGTTTGTTTCACAGTTCAGAGAATCGGATCTGTTGGATTTACAACACGTCAATTCCTCCACTTCTCACGAAATACATGAAAGTAGGTGGCCGGTGAACTGGGAGAAGAATAGGATAAAATGTAAAGCTACTTACACAATGTGTATCTGATATGAATAAAAGTGTTGTCTTATTATAATGGAAAGGAAGAAGAATTATTGCCGCTTCCATAAACATCAGTGTGTTTTTTACAAACTCAAAATCCTTGTTTTGCTAGTAATTATCTGTATTTAAGTGTCTGAAACCTAAATTAAACATTATGTGGTTGAAAACACTCAATAGTTGTGATATATGACAGCACTGAGTGCGTCTGTCTCTGGCTCAGCGCCTGTCAACGCGCGAAAGCACGTTTGAATTTAGCAGTTGATCACGTGATGCACTGACCGTTCTAATCACACCAGTGTGATCGTATGCTCCAGGGACCAGCCAAGACTGATCACACCGGTGTGATCGTACGTGCGAAAGGGTTAACTAAAACTAAACTTTTAAATTATTATTTTTTTAAATAAAGCTGAAAAGCTGAAATAGAATATATATATATATATATATATATATATATATATATATATATATATATATATATATATATATATATGAGAGCAACGTTTCTGAAGGTTTCTGAACCAGCTATAGACAGCTATGTTATTACCACTTTCAAGGCCCAAAAAGGCAGTAAAGACATTGTTAAAATAGTCCATGTGACTCCAGTGGTTTAACCTTAATATTATAAAGTGGCGAGAATAATTTTTGTGTGCAACCCCCCCCCCCCCCCAAAAAACAACAACTTTATTCAACATTTTTTTCTTTTCCGTGTCAGTCTCTGATGCTGTTCACATAGTAAACACGGTGCAGCGCTTCCTGGTTCTACGTCAGACCGCCAGCTCATTCTTGGCCGACGCTGTTCAATGACATGAGGGTGAGTAATTATTGACAGAAATGTCATTTTTGGGTGAACTTACCCTTTAATTGGAAGTACTAAAATTGATTACAAAAACTAATAAATCTAAGGAGAAATATAAAAAAACTAATAAAACAATTACAAAACCGTTTTTTTTTACAAAACAATTACGCTTTTTTTATTACGTTTTGCATCTTTAATTTTCTTTTGTAAAATTATTTTTTTCTCCCACACTTTTAGAGCCATGTCTCTGAAACCATGATAATACATGACTTGATGACTCGTTCATGAATCGGTCATCTCTCTTGCGTGAGAATTTCTTCAGCTCTAAATAATGTGGAACAATTTGTTTTTATGAAATGTAGTAGAGCAAACAAATTGTATGATATTATGTTTTGGAAAGAAGAAAAAGTGAAAGTTTCCCAAAATAGAAATACTCTGATGAAGTACTTGGAAAACGTCTCAGGTTACATATGTAACCCTGGTTCCCTGATAGGGAACGAGACGCTGTGTTTGAGACGCGGTGGGAACGCTCTGCGTGATCACGTTGTGAAGCACGTGTAAAATCAGTCCAATGGAAGCCCGCTACGACATAGGTGACGTCATAGACCAGGAAACTATAAAGCAACCCTGAAATCAGACCGCGATAGCTTCTGAAAAACCTGAAGCAAGTCAATCAGGGCATGCAGGAAGTATGGCAGGCAAACGCAGCGTCTCGTTCCCTATCAGGGAACCAGGGTTACATACGTAACCTGAGACGTTCCCTTTCAAGGGAACTCGAGCTGCGTTTGAGACGCGGTGGGAACCCCATACCCACTACGCAATAGTGACAAATGCCCGTTCTGTGTGAAGTCCTGCGCACACTAAGAAGCCAGCAACCTCGCCCCAGGAGTGGAGAGGTCAAGGTCATAAAGCCTGACAAATGTATGCGGAGAAGACCATCCTGCCACATTAAACACGTCAAGAAGAGAAACTCCCGAAATTAAGGCCATAGAGGCCGCCATACTCAGAGTAGAATGGGCCCGCACAGCCATAGGTGAAGGCTGTCCGGCCCCTTCATAAGCCAATGAAATAGCCTCGACTATCCATTTACTCATAACCTGCTTAGATGCGGGGCATCCTCTCTTGAGTGACCCAAAACAAACAAATAGTTGCTCAGATTTACGTAACAGGGCAGCTCTGTGAACGTAGGCATCTAAACCCCGGACTGGACATAACAGGTTAAGCTGTTCCTGGTCAGGGGTATTAAAGGGTGGAGGACAAAAGGGCTGCAGCACTATTGGGCCCCCAACATTCAGTGGGACCTTAGGAATATAACACAGCCTGGGGTAGAGAAATGCCTTCACCATACCAGTTGCAAATTCCAGACATGAAGGAGCAACCGACAGAGCATGTAAATCACCAATTCTCTTGATAGATGAGATAGCAAGGAGAAATAAAGTCTTTAGAGTGAGGAATTTTTCTGAAACCTCCTCGATGGGCTCGAAGGGAGCTAAAGCCTGACCCTCGAGTACAATGGCCAAGTCCCAAGCCGGTGCTCTAGAGTGCAGTGCAGGTCTCAACCTCAATGTACCACGGAGAAAGCGAGTAATTAAAGGGTTTCTCCCAATAGAAGTACCCCCCAGAGGGGTGTGGTAGGCAAATATAGCCGCCACGCAAACCTTTAGGGTGGAAGGAGATAACCTGGCCGAGAAAAGGCATTGCAGAAAATCAAGAACTGAACCAACAGGGCAGTTAACAGGATCTAACTGACGTTCAACACACCACGTGGTGAAAAGTTTCCATTTTAGCGCATACAGCCTTCTGTATTCCACAACTCCGGCCGAGGGTGAAAATTCGTGCCCCCGGCCTGGGACAGGAGGTCCACCCTGAGTGGGATATCCAAGGGGGAGCCGTCCAGCAGAGACACCAAGTCCGAGAACCAAACTCGGATCGGCCAATAAGGGGCTTCTAGTAGCAGACGAGCCCCTTCTCGGGGAACCCTCTCCAGAATCCCCGGAAGCATAGATATTGGGGGAAAGGCGTACAGGTGCAGCCTCGGCCACACCTGCACCATCGCATCCAGACCGAGAGGAGCTGGGTGCGTTAGAGAGAACCACATGGGACAATGGGTTGAATCTGATGATGCGAAAAGGTCTACCTGAGCACGACCGAACTCTTCCCACAGGAGCTCCACCACTTCGGGGTGAAGTCTCCACTCCCCGGGCCTCAGCCCCTGTCTCGACAGAATATCTGCTCCCACATTCTGACGCCCCGGAATATATACCGCCTTGAGCGACAATAACTTCCCCTGGGCCCATAGGAGGATCTGATGGGCCAATTTGCAAAGATGACGCGACCTCAGACCCCCCTGATGGTTGATATAGGAGACCACCGAAGTGTTGTCTGTGCGGACCAACACATGATGGCCTCTCAGGTCTGGCAGGAAATATTTGAGTGCTCGAAATACCGCCATCAACTCCAAACGATTTATGTGCCAGGAACATTGATGGTCCTGCCAAAGACCTTGCGCCGAGCGGCAACTAATGACCGCCCCCCATCCCTTGAGGGAAGCATCCGTCGAAAGCGTGACGCGTCGACAAGGAGCCCCCAACACTGGGCCCTGGGCGAGGAACCAAGGTTTCTTCCACATGACCAAAGCACGAAGGCATAGCCGCGTGACCTTGATCTTGTGGAACGGATTTCTCCTCGGAGAAAACCCCTTGGTCCTGAGCCACCACTGCAGGGGTCTCATGTACAGAAGGCCAAAAGTAATAACGTTGGACGCAGCTGCAATGAGACCCAACAGTCTCTGAAACTGTTTCACAGTGAGTGACTGGCCTAGTTTCACATTCTTTGTGGCTGTGAGAATCGCAGAAATACGAGCAGGAGACAGGCGTGCCTGCATTGTGGTCGAATCCCAAATTACACCTAGAAAAGTGGTCCTCTGAGCAGGAAGGGGCACACTCTTTTTGGTGTTGAGCCACAACCTCAAACTCTTTATGTGGGACAGAACAGCATCTCGATGCTGAACTGCCACCTGCTCTGACTGAGCTAAAATCAACCAATTGTCGATGTAATTTAATAAGCGGATGCCCTGGAGTCTCAACGGAGCCAGAGCTGCATCCACGCATTTTGTAAAAGTGCAGGGAGATAAACCTAGGCCAAATGGAAGAACCCGATATTGGTATGCTTCGCCCCCGAAAGCGAACCTCAGGAACCTCCTGTGATGAGGATAGATAGATACATGGAAGTACGCGTCCTTCAAGTCTATTGTGACAAACCAGTCCTCGGACTGAATCTGTGATATAATCTGTTTGAGTGTAAGCATTCTGAACTTGAGTTTCTGAACTCTGCTGTTTAACTGGCGCAGATCTAGAATAGGACGCAACACTCCATCCTTCTTTGGAACAATGAAGTAATGGCTGTAAAACCCTGACTCTCTGCTGGGAGGAGAAACCCTTTCTATAGCTCTTTTTCGAAGAAGTGTCAGTACTTCTTGCTCCATAACTAGAGCCTGCTGTGAGTCCACCACCATGGGGAGGACCCCTTGAAATCTGGGCGGACGAGAACTGAACTGAATTCTGTAACCCTTTTCTATTATGTGCAGGACCCATAGAGAAATATTTGGCAGAAGTTTCCACGCTGCCAGAAATTCCGATAAGGGAACCAGTCTCTCGAGACTGGCCTCTGGATTTGATTGAACAATCATTTCGGCGCCCTGAAGCGGCGAACCGGCAGGGAACAACCGAACTGACCGTTCTACAACCCTCCTCAGAGGATTGCACGGGGACGCTGACACCTCTGCACCCTGAAGCGGCGAACCGGCAGGGAACAACCGAAGTGGCACGCTGCGGCTCTCCTCGGAGAGTCGCCCCCCGGAGGGTGCCAAGGAGGGACGGTTCCTCAGAATCGTTCCTCCCTGGAGGGGACCACCCTCAGAAGCCTGATAGCCTTGGCGTCAGGACTTCTTCTTAGACCAAGCTCTCCTAGGGATAACAGTCCTCAGATCTTGTCTACCCCTAACAGGCTTGGGCTGCGACCGCCACTCAGGAACCATAGATTGAGGAAGGTGCCCGAGCGGCGACGCTCTGCTCAGCCATAGAGCGGCCCACAGACTTGGCCGTCTCCTTGGTGGCCAAGAGAGATAAATCTGTTGTACGACGCAATTCTAGAATTGCGTCAGCACTAACTTCCTCACAATCGTCTATGTCCCTCAGCAGGTCAGCCTGGTACGCTTGGAGAATCGACATAGTGTGCAAACATGCCGCGGCCTGACCTGCTGCCGAATACGCTTTACCCACCAACAAAGATGTATTTTTTAAAGGTTTGGCGGGTAACGTCGGGGCTTTCAGAGGAGAAGATGACTCGGGGGAAAGATGACTCCCTGATGTGTCTTCCGCGTGAGGCATAGATAAATAACCAAAGTGCTCAATACCTTGAATTTTGCTATAATTACTGGTCTGAGGGTTATGTACTCTGAAAGATGCCGGTTTGATCCACAATCTCGACACCTCAGTGTGGAGATCGGGAAAGAACGGGAGTTCTTGACGAGGAGATCGTAATCTAGATGGTAGAAAACGCTCATCTAACAGACTTTTTCTAGATACCACTTCAACATCATCGGCTGGCCAGTCAATATTTAATTTAGCTACAGCACGAGATAAAACCTCCATAAGCTCCTCATCAGCAGGGGTATGAGCTGGCGAACACTCAAAATCCCCCATACTTGCGACATCCAGATCCTCAGAACTGGATAGCCGCAATATTGGTGCCCCAGCCCGGGAAGGAGAAGCCGCAGAGCGGGCTCCTTCCTGGGCAGAGACACCGGATCCAGCAGGTAAGGGCTGAGAAAGGGCCGGGCCCGTCTCAACCCCCGCTACTAGATCCATCTGCGAACCCCAAGATGAAAGTCGACGCTGAGCCTCAGCAGCAGCGGGACCAGCACACCGGGGAACGCGAACCGAACCGTCCTCCTCAAATAACGATCGGCGGGAGCGGAGCGTCTTTATAGATAGACTCATACAATGCTCACAATCAGCCCCCTCGAGGACTGACTGGGCATGCTCCACTCCCAAACAAGCAACACAAAGCTGATGTGTGTCCCCACCCGTGATATAGCGAGGGCAGGGAACAACACACCGTCTATAATCTTGCTTGCTCGCCATTATATATGATAGATATATGAATATATATTGGGATTGACAGACAATAATAAATAGACAAGGACATATATACAGAGAGCGCTTGCTGAAGGTACAGAAGCTATCGCGGTCTGATTTCAGGGTTGCTTTATAGTTTCCTGGTCTATGACATCACCTATGTCGTAGCGGGCTTCCATTCGACTGATTTTACACGTGCTTCACGACGTAATCACGCAGAGCATTCCCACCGCGTTTCAAACGCAGCTCGAGTTCCCTTGAAAGGGAACTGTACTGAAGAACAGAAACAAAAGTACAGTGTGTTAAACATCACTGACACACTAAGTGGATATTTTATTTTAAACTGGTGTGATTTCTAAGGTATTTCAAAGCAAGACTACAAGGTTATTCGACAAAGCATTATAATCCAAAAAATCTCACTTGGGCTGGTCCGATTTCAATGCTCTGGAGGAATTTTTTCAGGAAGTCAGTGATGGGATGCCAGGGGTAGATGCTGTTTGAACCGTCCAACACTATGACAATGTCCATATCCTGCTTGCACTCTGAAACAAACAAACGTAATGAGCACCTTCATTACAAGTATAACAGTGAGGAAGAGAAATAAATATCACGTTGCTTTCGTTTAAATTACACAAAGGCAGCTGAAGGCCAACAGCCACTGGAATGTGTATATAGGAAATACATTACATAGCACACTAGCAGT
The DNA here is from genome assembly GCF_051911475.1 of Siphateles boraxobius. NCBI lineage: Eukaryota > Metazoa > Chordata > Actinopteri > Cypriniformes > Leuciscidae > Siphateles > Siphateles boraxobius. The sequence continues at coordinate 20,138,542 of NW_027508866.1, read as the reverse complement.
ACATAAAAAAAGTATAAAACATATTAAGCAATGAAATTGGACGTGACAGTGACCTCGTTGTGAAATAAGAAAGTGGTGATTAACCACAGCTTATGTGACCTTTCATCAGAAACTCAATATAGTTTGTATATGGGCCATTCTACAGAATTGGTGCAAACTGCTGTCCAACCACCAAAAAACACATTTAAAAGCATTTAAGTATTAAAATCTTAGATGTTTACAAATATCCTTCTATTATCTATTGAATCCCACAATAATATTTAAAATATCACTAAGCTTAATATGTATAAAATCATCATTTATTCTGTACTTTCAATTGGGATGTGGCTGTCCCGAACCCTAACCCCTAAATTTCAACTTGTGAAAATGATATTGAAATGTTCTCTTTCATTATCTCGTGTTCGAGATCCACCTATGGAAAGGGCATCCGTACCTGACCTCTGCAGAAGCATCCAATTGCACCAAATCTGGCTAGACAGACAGAAGTGCGCAGCCAATGCCAGGTAAGGCCCCACCCCCTTACCTGAGGGCATATAACGCCTGCAAGCGCTGCTATTCTCCAGTTGACATTCGCTTCTCACGATCTCTGCACTTACATAGTTCGGTTGGATTTACACTGCATACTTGCATGTCTTCAGGAGGACATATCGTCTGATCAGCCTCCGCCAGACGTGACAGTCATTTATTCAGCCTGATTAGCTGTGTTCTGCATTCGGAGCCGTCCGCGCTCTTGCGTCTCTCACCTGTTCCCCCTTCAACGGCTGCTTCTGAGTTTATCACCGGTCTAAATATGCCGCTTCTCCGGGGAACAGCCTATCACAGGCCTGCCTGGCTGCGTGCGGTGCGCTGATTGCCGCTAAGGACCTTCACTCTTTCTGCGTGGTCTGCTTGGGCCTCAAACACGCTCAAGAAGCCTTGGAGAACCCGGAGAATTGCAGTCAGTGTCGCTTAGCAGGTGGAGATCTTGGACGAATTAGGGAAACACCTGGAAAAGGGAACCTCTTCTCTACCCTTGTGGAAGAAGATCCTTACGGTTAACGACCTCGTCCTCCGTAATGCTCGTCAGGCTGTCCAAGGCTGCGGGCACTTTATGGTGCTTTCTGTGGTGGGAGAAGGCGCGCTCTGGCTTAACCTGTCTGGCCTTCCTGACAGTGAGAAGAGGCGCTTCGGTAGAGCCCGGCCGGGCTCTCTTTGGTCCCGCCGTCGCATTGATGCAGCAACAAAAAGGAGGATGAGGCCTTCAAGTTATGCCTTCCTAGGAAGGGGGCCCCACACCAGGTGCCCCCTGTGCGTTTGCCTTAGCCCCCTGTCACAGGACGATTTTTTTTTTGCAACTGAGCTTGGAGTTGAACTCTCCATGCGAGGGTATCTCTCTCAAGAGCGCGTTCTCTCTCTAATGAACTGTCTGTCGCAGTTCAGAGAGGGGGCGAAAGTACAATATCGCACATGCCTCAGACTGCAGGGTCTTCATCTATCCAGGTTTTGCCGCTGGGACTCCTGAGAATGATAGCGTTCATGAAATGGGTTTTGTCACTACATTTTAGCCCGATAACGCAATCTTTGCCGCCCTATAACAGTGACGCGCGCTTGCTCGGCAGCTTTGCGCCACTGGAAAAGTGCAGACTTTTACACACATGGAACCCCTCTGGAAACGGTTATGATGCGTAAAGTTGTGACGACAGATACGTCCTTAATAGGCTGGGGTGCCACCCAGGAGGGCAGAACGGTGAACGGTGAATAAATTATTTAGAGCTTATGACCATATGGAAAGCTCTGAATCATATTCTGCCTCCCCTCTAGGGACACCATGTGCTCGTATGCTGCGACAATACCACGGCAGTGGCTTACATCAACCGTCAGGGCGGCGTGCGCGCGTTGAAACTTCACACTCTAGCTTACAAGCTTTTGGTACGGATGCCCTTCCCATAGGTGGATCTCTCCACTCAATGTTCCCTTTCAGTCGATAACGTCGGACGTAGTCGACGCCGACTGAAATGGGATCTCGCTAGAGAGCCTGTCTTCTTCGAGTACTATTGAACGAGCCAATGTAATTGGCGTGCGTGATTCGCATCACACACTCCGCCCCCGCGGCGCGGGTATAAATACGGAAGTGGATGCACGCACTAGTTGCCTTTCGCTTCGGAGCCGATCGTTTGATGTCTCTGAGAGTGCTGTTGTCTACAACGAGCGACTGTGTCGGTGTTCTTCAGGAAGACTCTCCCAGTGCTGGTGTTCTACAGCGCGAGTGCAGCGGTGATCGCGAGCTTTGAGCTCTCAACTGCTGTTTTAACAGCAACAAATTTCTAAATGTTTGTGTGTGTTGATGGCTGGTTAGAGGGCGGAAAAGTGAGTGCTTCACTGTTTCAGTTCTCTGTTCAGTGTTGCCGCGGTCATTCCCCTGTGTGCTCCGGCACTGGTGACGGTCCTATTTTCTGAAAGAGCAACACGGGTGCGTTTGCGTCTTTTTCAAGATGTCATTCCGCCCGTGCGTTTCTGGGTGCGGTCGTTCCCTGTCTCTCTCTGATGGTCACAACTGTTGTGTCACGTGTTTGGCTTACAGCACGCTGAGACAGCTTTTGTGGACAGCTCATGTTTTCTCTGTGGGAACATGACTGTCGCAGTGTTGAGGGCGAGACTCGCCTTCGTTCGCGGAGAGCGAGTCCCCATTACCATGCCCCACCCTCGGGTGCTGTGTGGGATGGGTGACCGGAGGATAGTGTTGGATGTCCCGCCCGGTAACCATTCCCTGTGGGCTCCTCACTCCTCCCTTCCACTGCAACCACTGGGGCCTCCTGTGTTGTCTGCTGGTCCATCTGTAATGGGTGGGCCAGCGGTTTCACTCGGGGCTCCCCTGGAGGACAGGACGCCGATTGCAGCATCGGAGGGTGAGCTGACTTCTAGAGATGATGACTCGGCTGCATTGTCTCCCTCCGGGAGTTCAATGTTGCCCGAGCCGGATCCAGAATTATCAGCTATGCTGAAACGGGCCGCCGAGGCTGCCGGGCTCGAGTGGAACCTCCACCGTGTCCCGTTCAGTCTCGGTTGGAATCTGGAGTTTGGTATCTTGGGGCGGGCCGCGCTGGTTCTCAGCTCGCCGCCCCAGTGCCTTTCTTTCCCGAAATGCATGGAGAGCTTATCAGGTGGTGAACAGCATCTTTCTCTGCCAGAAACTGCCTGAATAGCTTTTCCCCCTCATTACCCTTGATGGAGGAACGGTGAAGGGTTGCGAGGTGTCCCTCCATTGGAGCGGTCTGTCGACACAGGTGCACCTGTGTCCGGCGGCCGCTGCCTTTTGGGGGGATCCTCGTCTCCCCCCTAAGGCCTGTGAGTTTCGTCTGTTCCGACGGGCAGAGCTTACAAAGCCTGTGGGCAAGCCCCTTCCTCTTGCGTGCCATGGCGTTGCTGCAGGCTAGGGCACCCATGGCATGCACGAGGGTAATCCAGACCGTGCGCTCATAGGTGAGCACTGCACTGCATCCGACCTCACCCTCCGGGGTACGGGTGTCGTAGCGTGCGTGATCGGTCTGGCGATGTCCACCTTGGTGGTCCAGTAGCGCCTTCGTTGGCTCAGCCTGGTTGGTATGGCGGATGCGGACAAGGTTCGGTTCCTGGTCTCCCCAATTTCCCAGGTTGGGCTGGTCGGCGACGCGGTGGAGAACTGCATCAAACAGTTCTCTGCCGCTCAAGCGCAGACGGAGGTCATCCGGCACATCCTGCCCCGGTGGCCAGCTGCTGCCTCCACCCGCCGCCGGTGGCAGCTCCTCCGCCTGCTCGTCGCCGTGGGCGTTCTCCGGCCGCCGCTCCTGCTGGCCCTCCGCAGCAGCCTCCACCCAGGCCTCAGCATGGAGCCGGCCGCAGTAGAGACGCCCAGCCCGCTCCAGGCGCTGCCAAGCCAGGTGGCAAGCGACAGCGAAAGCATTCCGGAGCGGGCCGCCCAGGAATGGATGAGATGCTCTTGGAGTGGCACGATCACTCCCCCCCCCCCGGGTGAGGGCCGGGTGGAGCCTTTGTTTGTGTGTGTGTCTGTTCCGCCGCTGGCTCCCTAAGAAAAAAAAAAAGCGGAGCAAGCGGTACCCACACTTCAAAGAGAGAGCAATTTCATCTGTTCCTGGGTCCCAAGAGGGCCAGTCTGGCGGGTGTGACCCTGTATAGCCTTACACCCCTCAGCTCCCCCTTGGTCGCCAGCAGGCAGCTTGGTGCGTTCGAGGACCCGGTCATCCGCCTTCTCACGCGCCCCCTGCCGCTTGTGGAGACAGGTAAGTGTTGCACAGCACACTAACACCACTCTCTCTACTTTGCTGCCCCACCTCAGGCTCGGCTACCCCGCTCAAGTCAGTGATAGTCATCACATTAGGTGTTGAGCAGACGTGCTCCTGAAAATTCAGTGATATTCATCACACCGAGTGTTGAGCAGTGCTCCTGACTTGTGCGTGCTTATCTTATCCTGCTGGCGAAGGATTTGATATAGCCGCTCCTCCAGCCGGTACGAAGGCCAGTTGTAAACTCGTTCTTCGTGCTACTAGGGGGTGGGTCGTGACCATCTTGGCCCAAGATTGGTCTGCAGCTTTGACCTGAAAGACATGTGCTTCAGATCTCTACCTCCCGCACCGCAGGCCATCCTGTGTGTTGCGTCTAAGGGTGGAGTATCAGTACAGTGTCCTTCCCCTCGAGTGCTCCAGAGCCCGTTGGGTCGTCAGGTCAACTGGAAGAGAGTAGTCTCGCCCACGGGCTGAGTATCTCTTTCTTAGTTTTGGAGAGGTACTCGGTCCAACATGTCTCTCCAATGAGAATGTGTTCAGCTGGTGTTGAAGTGAGAAAGGGTCCCACTGAAAGAACTTTCAGAGGCTCCTGGGGTATATGGTAGCCTTTGGCTTCCTCCATATGTGACCGCTTCAGCGCTAGCTTCACGATCGAGTCCCGAGGTGACCGTGGCAGAGCAGCTCACCCTGTGTGACTATAGTTCATCCCGGTCTGCTGCCAAACCCTCTTCAACAGAGGGGCCATGTACAAAGGGCGTGTTTTAACGGGGGCCTGGGCGACCCCCGACTACACGGGCATTCGTGCCTCGAGTTGTTAGACATTGCGACCGTTGCGCAAGCTTCCCCTGCATGTCACAAACTCACCCGTCACCTCCTCCTTGGAGTCAGACGCTTCTGAGGGCGCCTTGTTCCACTCCTCCCGCTTACTCAATCGTGCCGCCATCGAGCCTCACGACAGTTATAGCCAGGGCAAGTGGAGACTCCATCCCCTGGGTCCGGCTGGGTCATGACCATTCCGGGGCCGCTCAGTTGCCCCCCCGGTTTTATTTTTCCGCCAGTGTTTGGGTAAACCGAGCGGACTACCCTTGGACAAACACTGGGTCTCAGCTGCCCCAGGGGCCCGCAGAAATGCGTTTAACCCCAGTGAGCCTTCTAAAAGTGACTGCGACTCATGGTCGCCTTGCGCCTTCAAGTCAGTGAAATCATCACTCTTCATGTTGAGCAGAATTGCTCCTGAAACTCAGTGAAGTTCATCGCACTCAGGTGTTGAGCAGCAATGCTCCTGTAGCTCTGTGAGTTCATCACAGGTAGCTCAGTGAATTCGTCACACGCAGTGCTGAGCAGAAATGCTCCTGGTGCTCAGTGAAGTTCTTCGCACTCAAGTGTTGAGCAGAAATGCTCCTGCAGCTCAGTGAGTTTATCACACTCAGGTGTTGAGCAGTAATGCTCCTGAAGCTCAGTGAACTTGTCACACTCAAGTGCTGAGCAGAAATGCTCCTGTCGTTCAGTGAAGTTCTTCGCACTCAAGTGTTGAGCAGAAATGCTCCTGAAGCTCGGTGAGTTTATCACACTCAGGTGTTGAGCAGGAATGCTCCTGAAGCTCAGTGAACTTGTCACACCCAAGTGCTGAGCAGAAAATGCTCCTGAAGCCCAGTGATCTTCACATGTTGTGTCTAGCAATGCTCCTGTCTTTTGCGCCCGTCGCTTGCACCTACGTGCCAAGTCAGGAGAGGAACAGGTCTTCATAGTTGCCCCTTATTGGCCCAACTAGACCTGGTTCCCTTCAACAGCCTTCCTGACTTCCCCTGAAAACTCTTTCGGGGACGGGGCACGATGGCACACGCGTTCTTCCCCCGGAGATTCCGGGCGGTCTTACATCTGAACGCGGAGGTTCAGGTGGCTATCACAAGAACATGTGATAGTTACCATCACTTCTGCGAGCACCCCCTAGAATTGGGTAGCGTGCTTACGCCTTTAGAAGTGGAACCTAGTCGTTGAGTGCGTCTTCTCTCCAGAGGAGATCCTGAAAGCTTTCGATCACTTCAGTCCTCTCTTTCCTGCAAAATGGGTTGCAGTAGGCTGTTTTCCTTCACCCTCAAAATGATGTTGCCTCGGTGTTTAAACGACGCTCATCGTGTTGCAGAAGTATGCAGAAGCACGTTCTGATCGTCAGGTTCCTGAGGACCAAGGTCTTGTAAATCCTTGTGTCCCTCTTTATCCTCTTGGGCCTTGTCCCTGGTGCGACTGCACTGCAGAGACCGCCCCTGAGCCACTGCAGGCAGTGAGTTAAAAATTCTGTTATATCAGTTCTCCTGCTCCCGTGGTCTCTGCTAGAGGGTAGGGACTTGCTCGCTTTCGGTCAACGTGTTGTGCCTGGAGTCTGGGCCGGCTAACTCTCACAAGCTGAGACCCCGGCTCGGATTGTGCCCAAGGTTCCTACCTCTCCCGTAATAGGAGCAGGTGGTGAGCCTGCAAGCGCTGCCCTGGAGGAGGCAGATCCAGCCCTGGCTTCTCTGTCCGTTCGCTTGGACGTGTACAGAATGCAAGTCATAGACCTCAGACCAGCTCTTCAAATATCTGTTGGAATTCAGCAGAGAGGGAAGGCTGTTTCCATGCAAAGTTGCACTTAGTGCTTGCCTTCATTTCGGCAGGGGTCCGAGATGCAACATGTCCACTTAGGTGTTGAGCTCCTCTATGATGAGTGTAAAGTGCTCCGCCTGGGCGTTGACGATATGCTTTGCTAAAACAGATTCTAGAGTTGGGGGCTGGACGACACCTAGTTGAACCGCTGCCTCACGTGGGCTCCCTTCTCATGAAGCCAGTTTCACCGTGAGCCCGGTTCAAGTGTCGGCTTGCTGCGCCATTCCCCTCCTATTGACTGGATACGTGCGCCTTTCTACTCCAGTTGAGTTCCCTTAAAATTGAACCCTGTTGAGTTCCTCCACACCCCTCCGACGTCGGACGTGCGGAACGTCTGGTGTTAGGCCTACCACTCGTAAGCAGTATGGAACCTGTGTTAGGCTGGGTCCATATGTTGCGGTCCCTTCGGTGACCCCATATGTGTATTCTTCCACGATACGGCTCCCTGCGGTGAGCCCGTGTCTTCCCTCGGCAGAGTCTCTCTGCCGTCACTGTCCGGTGTGTCTCCCCCCGTCTTAGGCTGGAGCCACCCCAGTGACATTCCATATGTTAGACTGCCCGGTTTCCGCCCAGTTCATATGTGTATTCTCCACATTACCTCCCTCTGGGTTGGATGTGGCTTCCGCAGCTTCCCGTCCTTCCAACGTACGGGGAACGCTTTCCCAGTGGTCCTGTAGGAACAGCAGTGACTTCCCTGGCCTAAGCCCTGTCCTTCCCCGCCTTAAGTTTGCGGGGGCATCAGGAGGCTTTTGTTTAGGCACTGGAAGGTGGCAGCGTTAGTGGCGTGTTCAATGGTTGATCCCATTTCAGTCGGCGTCAACTACGTCCGACGTTATCGACTGAAAGGGAACGTCCTGGTTGCGTATGCAACCCACCGTTCCCTGAAGGAGGGAACGGAGGACGTAGTCCCCTTGCCACTACCGCTGGACCACCGCTGACCCCGGGTTACTCTCGGCTCCTCAGCGAAAAGCAACTAGTGCGTGCATCCACTTCCGTATTTATACCCGCGCCGCGGGGGCGGAGTGTGTGATGCGAATCACGCACGCCAATTACATTGGCTCGTTCAATAGTACTCGAAGAAGACAGGCTCTCTAGCGAGATCCCATTTCAGTCGGCGTCGACTACGTCCTCGGTTCCCTCCTTCAGGGAACGGTGGGTTGCATACGCAACCAGGACGTTTCAGAGAACCAGGGTAATAATAACCTTTTGTTTTCCATTGTTGTTTTTAAAAATATGTTTTTGATTTCTTTTAAAAAGTTAAGTAAAAAATAAAAACATTTATTTTATATTTTATTTTTAAATCATGAAACTTTTTTTTTTAAATGTGTCCCGCGTTTTCATGTCACTACTGAAACAGTGTGTGTTTTAGTCCATTGGCTGATACTGATTTGAAACACAACCCTACATTTTTGATCAGGAAATATTATGGTGTCCCTCTCTCCTAAAGCCTCTCTTTTATTATATATAGGTACCATCATTTTGAGGGAAATGTGTTCAAAAGTCTGAAAATCTGTGAATAATTTTAAGGAACGTCACTACCAAACACCTCTTTTCTGCAATTAAGCAAACATTTTTGGGTGTTATTCCATAAAATGTAGTTCCCTTTCAAGGGAACTTCGAGCTGCGTCAAACGCTGCGGGAACGCCCCTGCGTTGTGCGTCATGAAGCACGTATGGAATCAGCCCAATGGAGAGATGAAACGTCATAGGCGGGTGACGTCATCGACCAGGAAACTATAAAGCACCCCAAAAACACAAGCGCATTAGCTTCTGTGCTTTCAGTCGCGCTACATGTGAATCTGTCCCTGTGTGATATTGTCTGTCTTACATACCCTGCACCACACAAACAATTTATCCCTATATATATATATATTGAGAGATTATGGCGGACGAACAGCAGTTTAGAAAGTGTGTTCCTCCCTGCTCGCGTTATTTAACGAGCGGGGATACACATGATCTTTGTGTTGTTTGTTTGGGAGTTCAGCATGCCCAGTTTGCTCTCGAGGGAGCAGACTGTGAGCATTGCGAGCGTTTGCCGTTAAGGACGCTCCGCTCCCGCCGATCGCTCTTTGAGGAGAGCGGTTCGGTGCGCGCTCCCCGCGGTTCGGGTCCCGCTTCTGCCGAGGCAGAGCGGCGGCGCTTATCGTGGGGATCGCAGATGGATCTCACAGCGGGGTTTGAGACGGGCTCTGCCTTATCTCTCCCTTCACCTGTGAGATCCAGTGCCTCAGTCCCGGGTTCGGAAGCACGCGCTGCGGTTTCTTCCGCTCGGGCTGAGGCACCAATGCTGCAGCTATCCAGTTCTGAGGAACTTGATGTTGTTAGTGTTGAGGGAGATGTGGAGGATTCGCCACCCCACACTCCTGAGAGTGATGAGCTTATGGAGGTGTTAACAAGAGCTGTTGAAAAACTTAATATTGAATGGCCAGTGACTAGACAGGAGTCTGTTTCTAAATCAAAGTTGGATGAGAGATTTTTGCCGTCACGTGTGCAGCCTCCACGCCGGTGCCTGCCGTTTTTCCATGATCTCCACACCGAGGTGTCGAAATCATGGAGAAAACCGGTGTCATATAGAGTGTTTAGTCCCCAGACTTCAACATACGCTAATATTATGGGAGCCAAGGCTCATGGTTATGGTGCTTTGCCTCGTGTGGAAGAGACGCTTGCGAGCCATCTCTCCCCCGAAGCAGCATCATCTTTTAAGGCACCGGCATTACCCACCAAGCCTTTAAGAAACACTTCGGCTTTGGTGGGTAAAGCATATTCGGCAGCAGGTCAGGCTGCGTCATGTCTGCATACTATGTCAATCTTGCAGGCATACCAGGCTGATCTGCTAAGGGACATGAGTGAGAGTGAGGAGGTCAGTACTGACGTAGTTCGCGAACTGCGTCAGGCTGCTGATTTATCCCTGCGTGCCACCAGAGAATCGGCCAAATTAATGGGTCGTTCTATGGCAGCTCTGGTGGCCGCAGAAAGACATTTGTGGTTTAATCAGACTAATATTAAAGAGAGAGAAAAAGCTTTTCTTTTAGATGCTCCTCTTTCTCCCATTGGGTTGTTTGGTGATGCTGTGAATTCAGTTATCGATAAATTCCAAGAAGAAAAGAAACAAACTGCAGCTTTTAAAAAGTTTCTTCCCCTTAAAGTTCATGTCCCTGGGGCTGCTGGGCGGGAGCAGCCCCGGCCGTCTTCGAGCTCATCACATAGAGCGCAGCAGAGGCAGAGTGTCGCGTCTCGTGCTCCCCCTGCTGGACAGTGGGCTCAGCCGCGACACTCTCAGCCGAAGCCTTCTCCCAGTAGAACTGATCTGAGGACAGTTATATTGGCTAAGAAGGCTTCGGCTAAGAAGAAGTCCTGACGCCAAGCCGTTCAGGATGCTGAGGGTGGTCCCCACCGAGGCGGAAAGGTGTTCACCTCTTTTTACGGTGCCCATTCCTCCTCGGTGCCCTCAGGGGCTCGTTCTGCCAACCCCGCCTTTATGCCGGGGCACAGACGATCTCAGCGAGCGCTTTCCCGAGGGACGCTCGCTCCCTCTGAGGAGGGTCTCAGAGCGGTCAGACCAGTTGTTCCCTGCCGGTGCGCCGTTACAGGGCGCTGCGTCTGCTGCTCAAGTTACACCAGAGGCCAGTCTCGAGAGGCTGGTACCCTTAGTAGAATTTCTGGCAGAGTGGAAAAGCCTTCCAAAAATATCTCATTGGGTCCTGCAGTCAGTAGAAAAGGGGGTGGGCCCCGAGCAGGCTCTGGTATTGGAACAAGAGGTGAAAACGCTCCTTCAAAAAGAGGCTATAGAACGGGTTCCTCCTCCCAGTTTGGAGTCAGGTTATTACAGCCGATATTTCATCGTTCCAAAGAAGGATGGGGGGTTGCGTCCAATTTTAGACCTGCGCATATTGAATCGCTCGGTAGGGAAGCTAAAATTCAAGATGCTCACTATCAAGCAGATCGTGTCTCAAATCAGGTCTGAGGACTGGTTTGTCACGATAGATCTGAAGGACGCATACTTCCATGTGTCCATCCTTCCACAACACAGGAAGTTCCTGAGGTTCGCCTTCGGGGGCGAGGCGTACCAGTACAGGGTTCTTCCGTTTGGCCTAGCTTTATCTCCCCGCACTTTCACGAAATGCATGGATGCAGCACTAGTGCCTCTGAGGCTTCAGGGCATTCGTATTCTCAATTACATCGACGATTGGTTGATTTTAGCTCAGACCGAGCAGATGGCGGTTCGGCATCGAGATGTCGTCCTCGCTCATATCAGAAAGTTGGGGTTGAGGCTAAACGCAAAGAAAAGTGTATTATCTCCTTCCCAGAAGACCACTTTTCTGGGTGTCGTTTGGGATTCGGTATCGATGCGGGCGCGACTCTCTCCGACCCGCATCGCTTCGATTCTCTCAGCTGTGAAACAAGTGAAGCTAGGCCAGCTACTCACTGTCAAGCAGTTTCAGAGACTGTTGGGTCTGATGGCAGCAGCGTCCAACGTTATACCTTGCGGCCTGTTGTACATGAGACCGCTACAGTGGTGGCTCAGGACCAAGGGATTCTCCCCGAGGGGAAATCCGCTCCGCACGTTCAAAGTCACGCGGCGCTGCCTTCGTGCTCTGGTCATGTGGAGAGAAACTTGGTTCCTATCCAAAGGTCCTGTGCTGGGGGCTCTTTGTCGTCGCATAACGCTAACGACGGATGCTTCCCTCACAGGGTGGGGGGCGGTCATGAGTGGTCGCCCAGCCCAAGGTCTGTGGCAGGATCATCATCTTTCGTGGCACATAAATTGTCTAGAGATGTTGGCTGTGTTTCAGGCTCTGAAACACTTCCTAACAGACCTGAGAGGCCATCATGTGTTAGTTCAATCAGACAACATGTCGGTGGTCTCTTATATAAATCATCAGGGGGGCCTGCGGTCTCGCCGGCTTTACAAGTTGGCCCGTCAGATCCTCCTGTGGTCCCAAGGGAAGCTACTATCTCTGAGAGCAATGTATCTCCCTGGGTATTTGAATGTGGTAGCAGACTCCCTGTCGAGGCAGGGGCCGAGGCCAGGGGAATGGAGACTCCACCCCGAGGTGGAGTCTGTACGCCTTTCCCCCGATTGCTCTGTTACCAGGAGTTCTGGAGAGGGTCCGCCGGGACGGGGTCAGTCTACTACTAGTAGCCCCGTTCTGGCCAGCCCGAGTATGGTTTGCGGACCTGATTTCTCTCCTGGACGGTTCTCCTTTGGAGCTCCCGGTCAGGAGGGATCTACTCTCCCAGGCGGGGGGCACGATACTTCACCCCCGCCCAGAATTGTGGAAACTGTGGGCTTGGCCTCTGAGGGGGCCAAGCTCATAGACTCCGGTCTCTCAACCGAGGTTGTTGAGACCATTCTTAACTCCAGAGCTCCATCCACGAGGAAGCTTTATGCCTTGAAGTGGAAACTTTTCACTTCTTGGTGTGGAGAACACCTGCAGGACCCAGTTAACTGCCCAGTGGGTGCAGTGCTGGAATTCCTGCAGGAGCGCTTCTCCACAGGGTTATCCCCCTCCACACTAAAGGTGTATGTGGCGGCACTAGCTGCTTACCACGTCCCTTTCAGTGGAGTTTCTCTTGGGAGACACCCGCTTATAACTCGTTTCCTCCGTGGCACTTTGAGGCTGAGGCCAGCAGTTCGTACGAGGGTGCCGACTTGGGATCTGGCCATTGTATTAGAAGGTCTTTCCCTAGCTCCTTTTGAACCTATCGAAGAAGTTCCCGAGAAGTTTCTCACTTTTAAGACTATCTTTTTGCTTGCTATCTCTTCACTAAAAAGAATCGGAGATTTGCAGGCTCTGTCGGTTTCACCCTCGTGCCTGGAATTTGCACCTGGCATGGTTAAAGCTTTTCTGCATCCTAGACCAGGTTACGTTCCTAAGGTTCCTACTAATATTGTTAGACCTACGGTTCTGCAGGCTTTCTGTCCTCCTCCATTTATGTCATCGGACCAGGAGAAACTTAATTCACTCTGCCCTGTTAGGGCATTAGACGCTTGTGTCCACAGAGCTGCCCTGTGGAGGAAATCAGAACAACTTTTTGTATGTTTCGGGCCACCCAGGAAAGGGTGTCCGGCGTCTAAACAGAGAATGAGCAAGTGGGTGGTTGAGGCTATCTCACTTGCTTATGAGTCGGCTGGCCAGCCTTCACCTTTGGTTGTCCGAGCTCACTCTACCAGGAGTATGGCTGCTTCTAAAGCTCTTTTGTCGGGGGTTTCCCTGAGTGATGTTTGTGATGCGGCTGGATGGTCTTCACCGCATACTTTTATTAAGTTCTATGACCTAGACTTAAGCTCTACCCCTGGGGCACAGGTGCTCTCGTCCTCTGTGCGCTAGTCTCACATGACGGTCATTTGGTCCTATGGCGACGTGGGTATTCGCGTTCCCGCAGCGTTTGACGCAGCTCGAAGTTCCCTTGAAAGGGAACGTCTCGGTTACGTATGTAACCCTAGTTCCCTGATAGGGAACGAGACGCTGCGTCGCTCCGCCATACTCCCGGCACTCCCGTTAGCGCTTCCTTCAAGCCTATCAGAAGCTAATGCGCTTGTGTTTTTGGGGTGCTTTATAGTTTCCTGGTCGATGACGTCACCCGCCTATGACGTTTCATCTCTCCATTGGGCTGATTCCATACGTGCTTCATGACGCACAACGCAGGGGCGTTCCCGCAGCGTTTGACGCAGCGTCTCGTTCCCTATCAGGGAACTAGGGTTACATACGTAACCGAGACGTTTTTATGTGTGTACAACTGTTCGGAACTGTGCTAGGTAACCATGTACTGGTTATCATCTTTGAACTAGGCTCAAAAGTATCTAAAATTGTCACTACCGAAACATGTGGTGAAGTTTCGGTTGTGACATCATGGTTTTTTGAGTGTTATTCGACAAAATGTTTTTTTTTGTGTGTGTACAACTGTTCAGAACTGTGCTAGTTAACCATGTGTTGATTAGCATCTTTGAGATAGGCTCAAAAGTATCTTAAATTGTCACTACCGAAACACATCATCGTTTTGGTAGTGACAAAAGGGAACACAATCATTTATTTGGGGGAAATAAACAAAATTTTAGTACAGTTATGCAAATCATTAGTATCTTAGTATGTTTTAGTAGTGTTTTAGTATTCAAGTTAAAATTCTGTAATGTGATGTGGTCTACCAAAGCATTACTGTCACTACTGAAAATGTGCCGTCATGACCGAAACATCCATGTTTTGTCTAAAATAAAGATAAAGTATATTGACTTATCAACTAAGATGATATTATAGTGTTTGGTTCAATGTATATTCAAACTAATGAATCCTTAACTTGGAAATCAGTAGGATAAACTTAATGCCTTTTACAAAGAAAGATTGGATTCAAAATACAACAAATCTTATAAATTACACTTGAAATATTGTTACAATTTTAATTGTTATTGATTTACCTGTGAAAACTTTTTTTAAATAGCAAAAAATATATTTATAAGGTAGATGTAAACAAAAATTTAATAGGTCAATATAAGCCTTCTTATTAAATTGTTTATTATTGCGTTTCGGTAGTGACAGATTTGGGGAGAGGAAACATATTCCAAAGCTTTCTTAAAATACAATATGATAATTAACTGTTCAATTACTAGAAATCTGTACCTTGGATATTATACAATTTGCATACATACAAAGATTGTGGAAAAATACCAAATTTTTTCCAAGACGTTTCCAACTCTGACTTTGAACCAATTCTGTAGAATGGCCCATATATCTATACCATGCAAATTAAGGCTTAGCCTGCATGTCTGAATGTCTAACCAGAGCTATTTGCCTCAGAATCAAATTGAGCATTTAAATTTGAATTTAATGAAGCATAATTCAAATGAAATGATGCAACTGTCTATCCCGTGCTTAGAGATGAGCGAGAAGTTCCTTGTTGCTATGATAATTCATACAGTATGTATGTGTGTGTTTATGATGAGTCACTGGCTCCATGTTGCGTTGGTAGATGTCAGCTCTCCTAAACTCTGTCCTAACATGGACATGCGAGGCAAGGGGGACCGGCTGTGGTTTACATGGCTGGAATGCTCTAATGTACACTCACAACACGTGTGTGTCGTACCTTGTACAGTTGGAGCAATGGAGTTGAGGACTTTGAAGGAGGAGCTGACGTTTGTGCAGATCCCAGTTATGTATTGCTGCTTTCCACACATGTAGCCATACTGGGGACCACAGGCCTGTCCAGAGAGAGAGAAAGAGTGGCTATTGGACCACTGAGGAACATGAGTAGCTGACATGACATGCAACTCTACAGTCCTCATAGATACATATTTTTTAGTTTTGTGGCGTGACTCCATTCCGGTTTTAATTGTTGTGAATTGATAGCTTTACCTAGCACAATTAATTATTTAACTTGTAATGTTTATCTGAAACTTATAAACAATGTGTCAAAAAGCTTAATACTACATGGGAATGTTTTGGTGTGACAAGCTGAACTCCACTTCATTTTTACTTGTAAAACTTAATTTGTCACACTGCAGGACCATTTAAATAAACAAGTAAAATAAAAAGGCGATAAAAACTCCCTTATACAAAATCTTGATGGTGAAAAAGTTCCTGAAGTCGATCTCTATTTCCTAACTACTCATATTGTACAGAGTTCCGTTATATACTTCATCCAAAAATCCTAAAAGAATGCTCCTGGAATGTTATTTGGGATCCAATCCTAATGGGTTAATTTTACCCTACAGGATAAAATGAAATTCCTACTTTTCCATTGTTTTTTTGTTTTTTTCAGAATGTCAGTAAACCCAATCAGATTACATTTGATTCGTAGATGATTCCAGTTTGATCCAATTAGGTTTGAGTCCAAATTATAAATTTTTCTAGGATTGTTTGACCACTAAAAGCAGTATTTTTTTGTAAACTGCAATCACAGATTGCAGACAATTTGTTCAGTTAGGCTATTAAAAAGAAAAAAAACTCAGACATACGGCCAGCATGTCATTGGCTGTTCTATAATTATAAACATTAACCAGAAAAAAAGTGCATTTCCATAACGTTTTTTCTAATGTAATGATTTAAATCAGGCACTATTATTTAGCCGTGGCTAACATCTGCAGATGTTCCCTACCAGAAACCCACTGCCGTCTGGGTTAACCACCAGCGTCGTCCCCATAGTCATGTTTTCCTTGACTTCATTTATGTTCGGAATTGTTGTGTTTTCTGTAAGAAAAATAGACAAATATGCACTCTCAGTGTTAAGTCCTATGAAAAGAATATCTAAACAAAAACACTGCATTTTCCCATAGGCAGATCGGACACTTTTTTCCTTCTATTTGCCTTTTCAAAAAACTAAATTCATTGCTGGTGTCCTTTATGTGGGGCTTAATGGGGGGAAAGCACATTTTTGCAGTGTTTTTGTCCTTTCCTGCATAAACAAATCAAGTGAAAACAATGTACAGTAAGCCACAGGGTCTGTCATGAAAAGAAAAAAGACCTTACTGTCAACCCATAAAATCAACATTGTCCATATTTAAGATTTTTTTTAAAAGTGAAAAAAAGAGGGATTCAAGTGCTATCTGTTCTGACATCAATGACTTGGAAGTGTCTTATATTAAGGTAGATCCCTGAAGAAAGGTGACATGCAACTTTGAGTTATCTGGTGAAAGATTGTGTAATTATGTGTAGTTTAGACATTAAAATGTTTTTTGGATCACTTCCTGTCTAGGCCTCTTCTGAGAGTCAGACATTCAGGCAGAGGTTAGCATTCAAACACACAAACAGAGCAACACTACAGGCTAATGAGTCTAACAAACACACACACATTATATCATCGATCAAAATGTGCAGTGATGCAAAAATACTCATAATAAGCATCTCTTAAGATAATACGTGCTTGACTCCCATTGCAAATTCAGTATTCAAGACGCTACTGTAAGATACTGTGTGAACAGGACATTTCGAGACTCACACCTGCAGGTAAATACGGTTGTCAATACCAAAACATGGCGGTGTAAACAACCACATTTAGCCTATCTTTCGATATTCGGTACGTTTTTTTTTATTATAAATATTTCAGCTAAATGAATTCCATTCAGACATTTATTTTCATCATTGAATATTGTGTTTTACTCAGAAATTTCTGTCACATTACTGAAGTAAAATAGGTTGAGCACACTGTCTCATTTACAAATTTTTATTATTTACTAACTCAATAATGAAAATTTGTTCAGGTCCTCTGTACTAGCTTGTTATTTTCACTTGTAGTGAATTGCGTGAAATGTATCATTCCTCATTTGTAAGAAGCTTCAGATAAAAGCATCTGCTAAATAAATGTAATAAATGTAAATGTAATGTAAATGACACATTAGTCAAGGTTAAAGTCCCTCTGACCATCAGTATGAGCTCTTCTTTTCCTATTCTATTCTCAGAATAAAACCTCTAGAAAGGGGAAACTGTGGATGTTTCAGTTGTGTGGTTTTCTCAGTGCATCTATTAAAGGATACAATCATGTTAAAGGAGAACTCCGGGCAATTTTTAAGTTAATCTTGATCGTTATACCTTTGTGAGTACTGTCTATAGAAAAAAAAATGAACCAGACTGGTGATAGCAACACGGAGCTGCGACCGCAAATGCCCAGAGCTCCCACTCAGCTAAAACGGCAGTTATGGGGGCATATACATAAAGAGTGTCTTTGTGCCTCTTAACAGACACAAAATGCAATTAAAATTTCTGTCCAACATGAACAGGGCCCTTACATGTGAACGAGATGCGTTCAGCAACTTAACCATTGTTTAAATTCACCTAAATAGTGTTTTAAACGGCTAGCTGTAGTCTCGCGCTGAAGTCCTGTGGGAACTCAGTTGTAGCCAAAGGTAAATAGTAGTGATGGGAAGTCCGGTTCTTTTCCGCGAACCGGTTCTTTCGGACAGTTCGTTTCAATGAACCGGTTCAAGAAATGGTTCGCGTTTGTGCCGTTCCGAATTATGGCAACGGAATGCAAAAATAAAATAACTTATTTTCATCGTCTTCCTTTCCATGACCTCGAGATTCTGCAGTTGTGTCTAGTTGTACTACAACTTGATGCGCAAACTCCCATACAAGTACTACGCGCTAAAGATTACCGCATTTGCAGCGAACACTTTGACAAGGATGACTACACAGACACAACACAGCGGGGCCGGTTGAAGAAAAAAGTCATTCCATGGACGAAGATGTGCGCAACCACTGTGGAGGTAATGTAAACTTTATTTATCCTATGCGCTATGTTGTGTCTGTGTAGTCATCCTTGAACGACACAAAAGTGAACCATTTCTTCTTCACCTACACACTGCTATTTACCTTTGGCTACAACTGAGCTACCATGGGACTTCAGCACGAGACTACAGGTAGTCGTCTAAAACACTATTCAGGTGAATTTAAACAATGCCTAAGTTGCTTAACGCGTCTTGTTCACATGTAAGGGCCCTGTTCATGTTGGACAGGCATTTTAATTACATTTTGTGTCTGTTAAGAGGCACAAAGACACTCTTTATGCATATGCCCCCATAACTGCCGTTTTATCTGAGTGGGAGCTCTGGGCATTTGCGGGAACAGCTCCGTGTTGCTATCACCAGTCCGGTTCATTTTTTTTTCTATAGACAGTACTCACAAAGGTATAACGATCAAGATTAACTTAAAAATTGCCCGGAGTTCTCCTTTAAGTGTCACTGTCAAGTCCTTAGAACTCACTCTGTGTGTGAAGGCTTCCTAAATTAAATGATCATCAATTAGAAGGATGGGACTTAATTCCTTTGCTTTCCTCAAAGCAACTAAATATGTGGAATGCACTTTGGTCACTGGTTCATTTATTTTGTTTCATTTTCTTAACAATTAATTAAGATGCTGTATGTGTTTATCCAGTCTAATCGAAGTGTGCGTCTCTCCCCGACTTTCCCAACAAAAATCCCGCCCCCTCATTCATTTTTATGAAAATACATAAAACTGACATTACTGAGCTATATGCATTTAAAAGTAGGCTAGCCTATTAAAATGGTACAATGGCATTGCTCAGTTCAACGTGTTGGGAAATCGGGCATTTTGTCCAGCGTTTAAAGGTTTAATTGGCATCTTTATTTCAAACGACCTGACCGACCGCGACCCGAATATCATTAAAAATATATTTGGATGACTCGTAACCGCGGGTGACCACAGGCACCCGCTCATTTTGGATCAGCCCGCGCATCACTGATATATATATATATATATATAGGATTGCTCTAAAAGATGTAATGATGTGGAATACGACCAAGTACGTGCATTTCGAAAATAAACAGTGTTTCATGTTGACTGTAGGAAATGCACTGAGAAAGCGTGTTATTTTGGAAATTGAAGGAAAAGGAAGATGATATCACAACCTGTTTTTCAAATCTGGAGGATTTTGTACACCCTGCTATAAACTCATGAACCAAAGTGCCATGTTGTTGCATGGCATACTTGCCTTCTGAAATCCACTAGTACCCTTAAATCATGCAGTAATGTTTGAGACAGTCAAAGTTAATTTAGAAACTATGACAATTTCAAAGCAACTGAGGTAATGTCTGTTACCCCTTCCTGTAAAAGTTTTTTTCTGAACACAGTGAATATAGACAGAGTACACAGTAATGAACAAAAATAGTCCATGGAAAAACACGATGACATTACCGCTTACAGGAAGGACACCTCTCACCTGACAAACTGAATTTTTCACATCCAGTGCTTTTGTTTTGTCCCACAGGGCACCTGTAGACGTCTCCTGACCGGTTAGCCGGCTGTCCGTTAAGAGGAGAACCAATCAGAACCCTTCAGAAAAAAAGCAGGAAGTAGAGAATGGGGTCATTAATCCCTGACCACAAAAAAACCTTTGGGATTTGTGAGAAAGTGGAAGCCCGCTGAGCCAAAGTGCAGTTGAATGATTCGCCAGTTTTCCAGTGGGAAAGAAAAGTATAACATAAATATGCACATGCTTATTTTTAAATATTACAGTCAAATGGAATTATGTGAAATGTCAGTATGAAGGGGAGCAAAGAGTTTCTTTTATCATCATAATAACAGTTAGAGAGAATTTGACTACGATATTGACGGATATGTGATGGTTTACCCTTGAACCACACTGTGATTTATGTGCTTTACCGTGAGATAACGTCAGGCAGTTTATGTTTCATTATGTTCTGTGGTACATCTGAGTGCACTTAGCTGAATAAAGAACATTTGCCCTGTTCCTCATTTCTAATGTTGGTTTTTGACAACAGTGCTAAAAGTAGACATCCTTGTGTAAGCATGTAAACAAGTCAAGTCATTAACATTCCTGTGCATAAATGGGCCTTGACACAGCAGTGGATACAACACAATCTTCATTGGTTACAACATGCACCAGTCACCTTATAGTCGAATTTTGTTCTTTTTTAATATCCTTTACGTTATTACAAATCTATGGAAGCTTGCTGCCGCAATGGAATAAAAAATAAAAAGTTAATTGCGACATTTTATCTCACAATTCTGACTTTTCTTCAGAATTCTGAGAGAGAAATTTGCTATTTCAAGTTATAAAGTCCGAATTGTGAGATATAAGCTCGCAATTGTTAGAGAAAAAAAGTTCTGTGGTGATTTGCGTCTGTAGAACACAAAGAGAGAAATTTTGCATAATGTCCTGGCTGCTCTATTCCATACAATGAAAGTGAATGGGGACAGAGGCTGTAAAGTAAAAAAAAAAAAAAAAAGCCAAAATGGCACCATGGAGTTTATTCACAAACCTATTCCAAGTCTTCTGATGTCATATGAAAGCTTTGTGTGAGAAACAAACTGGAATTTAAGTCACATTCGCAGAAACAACCTCTAAAATATGGTCCATGAATCCATGTGGCCACAAGACATTCAAGAGCCAGTGTTTTTACATGATGTTGTTGATGTCACAGACCAATTCTAGGAGAGTTCAATGTTTTTTGACCACTTTCAGAGTTCAACAACTGAACGTCATCATTCAGGTTCAATGTATGGAAAAGAGAAGCAAGAACATTCTGCAAAATGGATGGATGGTTTTAAGCTTTCCATTAAACATGTTTCGCTGTTTTATTGTCATAATTCATCAAAAAACCTCTTGTATTCTGTAAAAATCTATCCAAATCTATTTTATCCAAATCTATCTAAACCTATTCTGTCAAATAATCTAACGACCCTGAACAGATTATTGGCAAGGTTTGCACCTCAGTCAAGGCCACCTGTGAGAGGTTTATGTAAAGCTGTCTTGGGGTTTTCACACCAGCTGAGGTGTTTCTCCGGAGGTAAAAGGTTAACCTTTACAAGCAGAGCTAAAACCTGCTGCTGGACCGATTTTTAAGGGGCTACAGATGTCTGAATTCACTAAGGTTTTACTGAGTGGAACTATTTCCTACAATAGGGAATCCTTTCCATTTATTTATATGCTTAATGGAGTTAGCAGGCCTGAGTGCATTAGCTTGATGTCTTTATTAGAAAAAAACAAGAGCCATTACAAAAGCAGACTACATCAGTGGTGCTCATAGGTTTACCATGACAATTCTAGCATTATTATGGAATTGTTCAGAGTATATTTTTAATATGATGTAATTAAAATTCTGTATCAAAACCATCTGCCAGTGTCTAACACTTACGCTTGTGTATTGTTTTTGTTGTGTGTGCACAATGGTAAAAAGAGGCAAGAAATCAAAGACCAATCTTAATTCAGTGTGTAAATAAAATACATACATATGTAAATACAATGACATTGCTGTCAGTTCGATTTTGAATGGTGAATATTCTAACTGCTTACTTACATCAAGGACAGATTTTCAAACTTTCATATCAAAAAGTTCTTAAAAATATATTAAATTTATATAAATTCCAAAATAAATAGCAAACCGAATAATGTGTCTACACCAGACATGAGTGGTGCGACAAAAGACAATAGAGCCCATTATAATCAGTGATATTGTCTACATTGTATGCGGGTCAATGTGACATGACAAATACCTGACACTGATGCCTTGTACTATTATTGATACATTTCAAACACTCATGATACATCTCATAGGAAAGACAAATGTAGACAGCTTCTAGCTGTTGCAGCGCAGCTCAATGCGACATTTATAGAAATAATATGTAGCTTACCACTTTCCCTCACTGTTCTCGAATTGTTGGATGGTGTATCCGAACAAGTCCTCCACTGGTCCACTGAATGACATCTTGTTCTTCTCGTCCACATTGAAACATGACAACCACGGCAGGAGAACTATCAAGAAATGACACCATAAACATACAAGACAACATATAACATACAGTAATGTATCTCACTTTATCTTCTACATAAGTCCAGTTTGTCTATTTAAAGAAGTATTTCCAATGAACGAGCAGATAAAAGCCATAATAATGAGTGTTTTTTTTTAAGACTACCGTAATCTCTGTTTGAAAGTCTAACTCCAATTCCTAATTTCTTCTGTTGCCAAAACAAGAGGAATGGAACACAGAAAGTTAATGCAATTATTCAGCTGTTTATTAATTGCTAAATATTTATAATGAATAATAATTTACATCAATAAAATAACCACAAAAACTTTCCATTTCCCTTTTTTGTTTTGAGAGAGAGAGAAAATGGTCCCAGTTGTGCATGCCCAGTTGTGTGGGAATGAAACATGCAAATTCTACAGGGAGCAATACACGCACAGTAGGCAGAGGAATTTCACAGAGCAATGTGGAGCAGCCGTCCTGACCTCTTGGACAATGTCCTCTTCATGAAGACAACCAAAATCTGTCTTTTAGTACTGTATATAAAAGGAGAGCTAAATATAGTGTTTAAATGCTTCATTGTGCAGAGGCCACAGAGAGCCTTTTCACATGTTGTGTGACATGGAATTCCTGTCATGATTTATTCAATTCCTGGGTTTGGAAAGGAATTGTGAAGATTAACAAATCACTGGGGTGTTGAGTAGGTTCCTGGATCTGAGTGAGAACACGAAGAGACAGAGAGACAGAAAGCCAGTTGTATGTATTCCCTAATGTCTGTTGTTGATAACAGTCATGTTCTGAGCTAATGAATGTAGAATAATATGTGGTACTTTGGGCTCAATGCTAATGTCATGACTCAGTGAGAGAACAGAGAGACAGTGTATGTCCGTGGGCACGCCTCATGTGAATGTCCACTCAACAGGAATTAAGATTTCCAGCTATGCCTCCAAACCCGGTTTCCATTGAGTCTGCCTTCTGAGGAGGATGTGCATGATGGGTGAACATCTGAAAAACCAGACCAAAGACCATTTATACATATGATGAGCAAGACAAAACCAGAGTGTTTTAGAAAAGCAAGCAGAATAAAAATAAGCTGTAGTAGAAGGAACATGTTCATTTGAGACTTCCTGACTCTTTCTTGGCCTGAGGAACTGCCGCTTTGTTTTAAGTGAGATTTGCAAGTTAGATAAGCAGAATGAATTTCCTCCGCAATTTAGACCTAATGTGTTTTGTAAAAGCTGAACATGAACATGAAGATGCTAAAGAATATGAAGGTGTAGAAGTCTAACACAGAGCTGTTGAACATGATGAAGCTGAAGACTAAGAACAATCTGAAAATGAAGATAAAGCTAAAAAAAAACGATAAAAATTATGTAAAATGAAAAGAATGAAGAAGAATTTGAAAAGGAAGTCTTAAAAGAAGATTTGAAGCTCAAGTAGGCCAATAAGAATCTGGAAAAAATGAAGATAATGGCAAATAAGATACAGAAGGATAACATAAAAAACTGAAGAATCTGAAGAAGATAATTAGGAAATGTGCAAAAGAACAAATTTATTTTGCACACTAACCAATGTTTTTGGGAAAAGAAGAACAGAAAGAATAAGGTGATGAAGGCAAAGAGGAAGCTGTAGTAGGTAAAGACAATGAAACATGAAAAATATGATGAATACAAAGAATAATAAGAGGAAGAAGTTGAATGAACATGGAGAAAAATAAGGTTATGATTCTAAAGAAGAAGCTGTAAAATCCTCAAAGGAGAAGCTTAAGAAAATAAATGAGCATTAAGACAAATAATAATAATAAAAATAAGTTGAATGAAGAAGAAAAAGAAGTTGGAAGAAGATGATGTTGATGATGATGAAAAAAGCCTCAATGGACAATCTTAAGAAAAACACAATGAAGAACCTGAAGGACATGAAGAAGAACATTCGCAAGTTAGATAATCAATAAATGTCCTCAAGCATGTTTTGATGTTTTGGAAAAGCAAGAAGAGCAACAAAAATATGATAAAGAGACAGAAGAAGAAGACAGACAGAGGCGACACTGAAGAAGCAGCAGCAGAACAGGAAGAAGAAGAAGATATGTGCCAACACATGGGCCTTTCTCATCCTGAGGGGCAGCTGTTTTGTTTTGGGTTGGATTTGCAAGTTAGATAAACAGAATTAATTTCCTCTGCAATCCACTGACTCTGTAAACAAAGACATAGAGAGCCAAAGGCAACCGGACAGCTGGTTTCCTCCTCGACTACGTCTATCTCCTCACAGACGAACACACCATCTTCTAGACTTCTCTCTTAATGAAGTGGGTGTTTGTAATGTGTAACGACAAGAAAAGGCAAGACTTCCTGCTGAGGTTTAATGCAGGACACGCTCGCAGCACACAGTGAGCTAGTGCTTTGCAAACACGCTACAAATCATACACACACAGCGCTAATGCAAACACAACGACACACACAAATCTCTGAAACCTTGGGAACACAAGTTTCAAAACACTCTTGCATTAGATTTCATTTTTGCTGGATTCATGATAATGGTGAATGTTTCATCCATTCTCTCAATAGACTTGATTGATTTCAACCCGCTACAGTATAGAGAAAATACTAAGTCAGTTAGGTGATTCAAGATGGCCACCAGCCAAAGAGGCCATTTGCATTGATCACAAATGGAGAAGAGATGCCCAGACGAATGGATCACGGCACTATAAAATCAATATTTACAGTCAAGAATCAGCCGTCTCACTCTTAAAGAGGACCTATATTGCAGTTTTTACATTTTTAACTTTCTTTAGTGTGTAATGTTGCTGTTTGAGCAATGAAAAGGTCTGCAAAGTTACAAAGCACAAAGTCCGTATCAGTGCGCACAATGAACTCCCTGAAACACCTCCATTGTAGTCTTGATTTTTCTTCTGGGAACAAACACGTCACAATATTCTTTATTTAAATAATTCCCGCCCAAGGCATATGCAAAAAAAGAGGCAAGGCCTGGTTAAGTTAGTAACTTTAGTAACTAACTTTAGTTAGTAGTGTGTTGAAACTAGCGGTTATGGTAAGGGGCATGATATTTCCCAAACACGCAAAGCAGTTAACTAATCACAACACACTGGTCCAGCCAACCAGCACACTGAGCTTTTCAATAGACCAATTTCGAGCCGACATCACAGTTACGTCACGGCGCTAGCTGGAGGCAAAACAAAGAGAAAACTGCAGGCGGCCAATACAAACCAGCACAGATTCGGCTACATAATAAGGAGCTTAAATTATTATTATTATTATTAAATGTCATCTTGTTGTGTTGTTGGGTGCTAGAATCAATGAAAAATGAATATGCTGTATCTGGAATTTTTATTTCCAGAAAATATTCACATCATTAAAATTGCACAGTAATGTCACTCACTCTTTACATTGTCGTCTTCTTAGCGCTGGCTAGGCAGAACTGCAGATCGTACCACACAAGTCTTGTACATGACCATTCAGCACATAGTTATAGGCATCTAAAGATTTATATGCCCTCAGTTTGTCTTTACGCTCGGTTTCTCTATCGAATAGGTGTAGGACTGAGCCTAGCATTAACGTTAATCCTGTCAGATCGTCCATTCATTGCCTGAGCGTGTAACGGCTATGGGTCAGCCAATATGGTTCCGTCTGTTAAAATTAACTTTTGCAAATAACAATCGCGGTCCTGGACAGTGAGTGACCTTGCACATTAAGATAAAATCGGATTTTCTCCAGTCATTGTTAAAAAACAAGCTAACAAAACTTGCAAACTAACGTTAGGGAAGCGGCCAGAGGGATCGTTCTGCAACCACCTAAGCTCCGCCCACAGAAAAACGTCACCATGTTTACCAACTGAAAAGGGGTCTATAGGAGGGGCTTCATAGAAACAGGAACTAAACGGAGCGTTACTGACAGACTGAGAAGAGAGGAGCTGCAACAATGACAAATATGTGAAAAATCATGTTTTTTTTACATTTAAGCATTAAAACCTGTTCTAGTAGAGCCCAAAAACTAAATCAAGACTTTTGTAAAATGGCATAGTATGGCCTCTTTTGAAAGAATTGCAGAAACCCTCCTAACCACAGACTGAATATTACAATATTATGAACTGAATATTATACATCTCAGAATAACTGGCACAATATCAATTCCAATTAATTTGGGTATATATTTACATTTTGCTTATATATTAAAGACGTTTACGCTGTATGTTTTGATTCACTGAAAGAGTGATTTGTTGTGACTCAAACTACACTTGTTGTGCTGTATATGTTTGATTTCATAAAAAAAATTACTTGCTAAGAATATTCATTCGTTTGTGAATCGGCTACATTGTATGTTTCTGCATGCAGCTTGTAAGGACAACTCAACAGAAACACATTTCCTGCCATTCTTTTTAGTACACAGTCTTTTTATTATTCATATTCAATACAGAAAGCAACTCTTCTGTTTATGCTTCTTTATGATATGTATCAAATATCAAAAGTCTCACACATGGATCAAAAGCACTTCCTGCAAGACACAATTGAGCATCTGCTAAATGTTTCATTTGAAAGTTCATTTCTATTTAGCAGGACATCCTTTGCAAACACATGCAGGGCTAAAGTATGACACATTTTTTTTTTTTTTTTTGCCTACACACCCACAAATGGGTGAAAACAATATGCAGACAATACAAAACAATCGTAGGCATGTTTTGATCTTTCTATTCTTCCAAAGTTTTCAGAAAATGTTTTCATTTCTGAAAACTTTGCCAAACTATTATAACTAACATAGCTGGATGACACTTCACAATGACATCATAATGACATCATCACAATATAATCATCACGCCCAAATGTTTATGGTGCATGCCTTGGTATCCGTGGAGATGTGACAAAAAAACTGGGAACACATTTTGGATCTCTACAAGCTCTTTAAAGTGGTAAAGCTCCAAGCTTATATTGCAGACAAGGTCAAAGCGCGTTAATTGACGCTCTCTTCCCCCTTCAGGTTTGATCATGTGTCATTATGTTTAGTGCCAAAATGTGATTAATTGTATAAAGCTGTAAGATTTAGTCATTCAATGCCGGCAATGTATCGGATTTATCTGTGTTAAGACTTTTAAATCAGCCCATCTGACAGCAGGAGAGCAGTGCGATTGAGAAACGCCGCCTGGGTCAAGGCCTTGTCTGGCTCACACATGCTCTTTCATGACAAAGCAGATCTCAAGATAATCAAGTAAATGTGTCCTCATGCACACACTCTCCTTGTCGCTTTCTTTCCTGGCCAAAAGGGCTGATATATCTGAATGAATCGGAGTACTGACACGCACACAATGTAGGATACTCTTCCTTGATTTATTAAATTCACTAAAACGACAATATAGAATAAAAAGACATTAATAACTATTTATATTATAAGCAGTATGTATTATAGTATGCCCTAACAAAATAAAAAATCTGGCCAATACAAATGTGCTAATTAGTTATTTGTAAATTTTGTTTAAATTAGGGTTTCCCAAACGTGTGTTTGCAAACCCCTGGTGAAGTATTTTGAAATATTTTAAGACATAAATATTAGTATTGTAACTGTGTAAATTAGCATGGTTATTAGGCCTATAATTATTGAATATTATTTTTTTAAATAGAAAATTGTAATTTACAACAGTAATTTGTATTTCTTCATTTTTATAGAGTTACAATAATAATATAATAGTAACTAGAGTTTGTGAACAAACTTTTATGTTGGCTTGGGAGGGAGGACGAGGATGTGGCAAGGGGCAGGTAGAAGAGGCAGACAGACATCAGAGGATGATGACCAGGGCAGGACAAAAGGAGGTAGCAAAAGGGGCCAAAGGGGTGGAGGGCTGGTGAGCAAAGGACGGCCCGCAAGTCCATAGCTGAGGCTTGGCAATATCCAACCCAGGTGGAGCCGACGGTCCAAGGGTGTCCGGCGAGGCCGAATGCTAGATTGTCAACGCTGGAGTCGAGGGAGGAATGATCGTAGGTGCAGGAGCCAGCTCGATGGGTCGAGGTGGGACAGAGCGCGATGAGGCTGGAGGCGGAGCCATGGTCTCATATCGCCCAGGAGGAGTGGGCTCCCAGCAGGTCCACGGTGTTACCTCACCACTGAGAGGATGTGATAACACAGCGGGACTGATGGGAGATAATGACTGGGTGACAGGCTTGGCAGAGTTCTGGAAATGAAGAGTGCCACAAAACCCCCCAAAAAACAGAGGGTCCTTGATGGCAGTTAGTAGAGGAGGCAGGAGAGGGAGGATGGGTGGGATTAATAGGACTGATGAAGATTCAGATACAAGTTCAGACTCAGATAAGTTCCAGAGATAAAGGGAATTAATCTCACCACACTCAATTAAACTGTCCAGTAAGTCCAGCCGGTGCTCGCTCTCAGTGGCGGGAGGGTGGGTGGGGCTCGCTTCTATGCCCTGGAACTCCACGAGGACTCCCACGACGTCAACTCACACCCCTGGTCAAACTCTCCGTGGTGACATTATGTTCCGCCTTCCCATCTTCGGGTATAGGCTCACTTGTTGCGGCAAGTGGAAGCTTTCAGTCTGCAGGGAGCTTAGGCGTCGTCGAACGGGGTGGTGACGGGCTGGGCTCTGGGTCTGGCCGGGTTCTGGATCGGGGCCTATATGCACTCCAGACACCTCACGACGGCTTCGTTCCAAGTCAGTCCGGTGGTGTCTGGGAGGTGGATAGTGTTGTGGAAGTTCGCCCCGATCCAGAACAGGGTCTTGAGGGTTTCATCCTCCAGAGGGCAGTTGCTGGCCCAAAAACAAAAATTCTTAATAAATGAAAAATAATCAGGGCTCTCCTGAGCCATGACGATAAATTTAGCCCTATCGACCATTTGGGCTGGTCTGTTCATCTGTCACGGTGGTTGCGGGAAAGCAAACACAGACGAAGATAAGAAATCCAAAACGACATGTTTAATTGTAATTCTGGCAAACAAACGATCAGGTAGCAACACACACTAACCAAGACAGTGAACAGACAAATAGTGACTGAAAAGGAAAAACTTATATAGGAACACAAACTAGGTAACGAGCAACACAGCTGAAAATTAACTCACAATGAGGTGATCATGGTAACTAAGAAATGGCGGGAATACAAACAAAGGAAGGCATGTGACATGTGAAAAACTGAATGTCCATGATAACTGAAAAGGGCTACTGTAGAAACATGAGTTGAACATAAGTAAGGTCTTTATACACCACTGAAAACTTATGTATATGATATTGCATTTCTATCAACAGATCCTCCTAAATATTACACAATGCACCTTTAATGTATTACTATGATTGGAAAAAAAAACTGTTGGTTTTTTTGCACATAATGTAAAGCATAGCCTCCATGGATACATTTACTATCTTTTTTATTTGCGCATTGTTTGAAGGACAACATTGGGTGAAAGGTGGAATAACATAAAATACAGAAAATTAAATGTTTTTTTACCCAATGAATTCATACTAAGAAAATAGCAGATTAATTGGTTATTAAATAAACCTTAGTAAACATTAGGCTCTACAACAAATTCACTTGTTTTATTCAAATGCAACCATTCCCACAAATGTAGTGCTTAATGCAATTTGCACACAGAAAGGGGGTGTGTTCTCTTAGAAAATAACAACATTTTATACATTTTAAATAAGATAATTTTATTTGAGCACATGTAGCACCTTGCTAAGTTGTATTGCGGGGGATTAGTAAATAAGCCTGAAATGTTGCATGTGAAAGTGGCAGAATTCTTTAGTGAATTCACCACACAGGCCCAATTTACTGTTCCTGAATACTCTGCCTTCAGATGTGTCCTCTTGAATACAAGCGTTTTATTGGTCATGAAAAAGTACGCCCCCAGAATGACATAATGCTCCCTGCTGATTACAGAAGCTTTTATTCCAGTTTCCTCCGCACTAGCAGGGAGAGAGACCTCTGATCATGTTCTGTCAAATGCCCACCCTGTGCAAACTCTCACACACAAACACACCCAGACACTCCCCGAAAACTGTGGTTCCCACACAGTCCAGCCACACGGAGCACAGATGGGCCAGGACCCCAGGCTTGCTCAAACATCACACAGAAATGTTTCAAGACTAAAAATACACAGCGCGGGGCGAAGCGGGTCGCTTCCTGCGTATCAACCAAAAAAAATAATGGCCAAAGAATCGCTATATATATACAATATACTGTATATATATATATATATATATATATATATATATATATACAAATAATGGGCAAAATATATTGCTAATATAAAATGTATCAAATACAAAATGTATTGCTAATTTTAAAATACATTTGCATAAATAAATATATTTACATTAGTTTATTCAATCATGACAACTTTCTGAATAGTTTTAGCATGTTATTGTATATGGCAAAGTTAATGTATTTGCTCTTGGTGGCCTATATCTGCTACACTGCTTCTGCTGCTGCTGCAAAACAAATATGGACTTGCTTCTGCTAACAGATACACAGACACACTTCTGTGAGCATGTAAGATATGCTGCGGCTGCTGCATAAATAGACATACATACTGTAAATCCCATAGCAGACCTAGACTGGGGGAGGTGAAAGGTATCAGTGGACTTCTAAGCACGGGGGTAATCCATCAGCCGGAAACTGAAGCCTCCTGGGGGCCGCCCATTGTAGCAGACCATCACCTGCTGTTAGCATTCCATTGACTCCCATTCATTTTGGCGTCACTTTGACAGCGAATAACTTTACATCTGAGGCATCCAAAGACTTAATTTGTCCATCATTTATTTCTAAAAAAAACACGACAATATATAAAAGGCTCCATTACTTTGTATCTTACGTTATCGCCCCGTAGGAGCCGTTTTTGTAAAAATAGGCTAACGTTTGTGTCATAACCACGCGGCTATCTGTCGCACTGTAGAGAAATTACCGTATAGCCAGGAGTAGAAGCTCGCCGGCAATCTTATACTGTCTATGAGGCAATCGGGGGACATGGAGCATAAAGTCAAGGGAGAAGCCCATAGATAGAGAGTCCATAAAAGCAACGGGGCAAAATATTTCAACAACGTTTTTGAGGAATTAGGTGATTCAGATTTACTTGGTACAGCTACTAGAAGATTTACAACTGTCAGACTGTCGTCAAGCTCAGTTTGAGCCTGCGCAGTCGCTCAGCCATCAGGACGTGAGTGCTTTTAATGGGCTTCAGTTTTCTCCGTTGAAATCAAGGGGGTGGCTGTGTCCATTTCTTTTACTGTCTATGCTTCTGAGTGCTACAGCGCTAGCTTACAGCAAACAATGAACCAGACAATTTAAATGGTAAGGAAGCAATCTCATTGGTTGCAGGATCACAAGAGTCCAATCAGCTTGTGCAATGCGGTAATGATGTAATTTTGTGCAGATGGCATGTAAAGTATTAGTCTGCCCTGCGCCCTCTTTTTTAGACTAAACAACTATATAAATATATTTTCTGAGCAGAAAAAAAAATCTGTGTTTGATTATCCAGGACATTGACATATTCATATTCTGAAATCCCCTCCAATCAGAAAGCAAAATTAGCAACAAAATAGATGTTTTAGCAATTATTGCAAATTAGGTCAAATAAATAGTGCTGCCCTCCTTCCAAAAGGAAAAGTTTAGTCTGTCTAATGGAAAAGGTTAGTCTGTCTATCTGCAGCATGAGAATAAATCGAAACATCCCCCGTGGCTAATCACAGAATGTCACATGTGCTATAGCACGGCTCTGGAAACAGTTAGCTTGTTCTGCTGTCCCGCTGGAGAGGAGTTCGATTCACTGCAGCAGACATTATCCAGTTCACTTCCTGGAGCTGTGCTGAATGCCAACATTCCCTGAGACTGCCGTTTTACATGCTGCTGAAATTAACAGTCCTACATCATGTACAGGGACTGACTTATGTCTCACAGCTGGAGTGGGCGTTTAACTCAAAGCTTGCCTAGTTGTCACGGATGGTACTTGATTCATGTGAGTTTGGGGATGAAGTCTCTGTAGAGTGCAAAGTTCAAGCTAAATATTATGGCAAGATGGGGAAAAAAACGGCAGTATTTTATAGACTGGCAGCAAATGCAAATATATGGTATAAGCACACATTTCAGATATCATTATACGATACAGTAGTAAAAAACATTGATATGG
This sequence comes from Siphateles boraxobius, assembly GCF_051911475.1. Lineage (NCBI taxonomy): Eukaryota > Metazoa > Chordata > Actinopteri > Cypriniformes > Leuciscidae > Siphateles > Siphateles boraxobius. The sequence goes on along the minus strand of NW_027508866.1, from coordinate 20,106,299 downwards.
CAAGAGAAATTATGATGTTTCTATTTAGTGTGCCTTAGAAACTTGATAAAACAAGAGCTCTGTGTTGTCGTGCAGCACGTCAACATTATTAATAGGCTGAAAGATTTACTATGTAGATTTGCTATTTGTTGTAGCGCTTAAGTGGAGATAATGCAATCATAATAGGGGCATTCTTGCCTTTTCTTCACGAAAACTCTGTGAAGTTCAATCACATGACAGATAAAAAAAGGCTCATAAAGATGAACACTGTATATATATATATATATAAAGGTATAAACACAAATATTGTCACGTTATTTAAAAGGGAAATACAAGTAAATTATTAGGGAATTAGGGAATAAGTATCTGCTGACATGACAAACTAACCTGCAAAAAGAGACGCTGAAAAATCCCACACACTATATCAGCTAAATAATGTTTCCCTGGTTACATTTACATTGAAAAAAAAATCAATCAATAAATAATGGTTAAAAACATAACAGAAAAACAAAAAGTCGTAATGACAGCAAAAACACCCAACATGGAATTTGACAGTTCTGTCAACTGTCCTGAATCTGATTCTCTTATATGATGTTCACAGTTTCCCAGCCAGCTCATAAACAGCGACACATGGGTGAAATAGCACCTGTATAGAATCAGTTCCCTCTCATTATTTTTGTGCTGTGAGGTTTATAGCCTTTGAGAGAGAGTTCACCAGGTTGTGTCCCTGGGGTTATGTTTTTAAGATGCTTCAAAATGTCTGGCTGGTTATGTTGAACATTTAATGGGAGAACAGGGGTTTACCCTGTAATGTTTCATTACTACAGTACTCATTCTGAGGAATGCTTCTTTAAAAAGAACAAGCGCTTCTGAAATGGCATCAATCTGACATCACAAATCCCTCTAACTTCTCACCCCCAACTCTCTAACCACCTGGCTCCTTCCTTGTACGTAACACCCAAATATTTGTGTCTGATGTGATCTGGTCAACTGTAGTTGACCTTTTCTATTGAAAGCTAGAAGGTATATGATAAAAACAAGAGAGATGCAGTACAGTAACTTGTCTCCTGGCAGGAGACAATATGCTGATTCAGAATGAACGTAATAGCTTATTTATCATATAAACTGCCTCATACTATGGTTGAATATTTAAGAAATATAATTTACAGTATTTTGTTTTAAATGTGCTTTTTTACAGTTTTCATCACATTAATGTAACATTCAGGAAGTTGTGACGTTCATGCACATACAAACTGATAGTTGCAAAGCTACTTTTCCTTAAATTATCCTTAATTTACCCAGTAATGTAAGCTAAAACAAACTATTTTAAAGAATTGTTTAAAATGTGATAGTCTCCTATTCACTAGCATAAATATAATTTATGTACATTACTGTAGTATTGTGTTGCTAGGTTTAACATATCTTATGGCTGCTCTGTAAAATCTCACAGCGTGTAATGAGTGTTCTTTTACAATGTTTATGAAGGCAAAGTCTGACTTATAATAAAGATAACTAAGTTTTAAACTCTCTGATTTTTTTTCATAAACATTAGAGTTTTGTACTTTTGATTTTGTGGTTACAGTTTTGAGAAACTATATAGATTTGAGTAAAATGTGCCTAAGCAATTGACAGGAAAAAAAACTGTGAATACATTAATTTTGCAATAGCAGAAAGCAGGACAGGAAAATGAAATCTACTGCAGAGTTTCTCTTCATAGTTCTTACAAAGAAGTGCAAAGATCTCAGCAGATTTAAACGCTAACAATGATCTTCCGGTCTCAGAAGTGTTACTTCCTATGTATCTTTTTTGATGTTAAGTAAGTGTATGAGATAACAGTTGTGTGTTTCAATCAAACATGCAAGAAACTGTTAGAGATTTTTAGTTTGTTAATTTTAATTGTTCTTAATTTGAAATGTTTAAGTACACTAATTCATACATTTAACTTAAAATGTTCATGTAATTTCAATGTGAACACTTGGTATAAACTTAGCTAGCTTCAACAAGCTAGTTTGCTAACATACTAAGTTGTTAACAAGTTAACAATAGTTTGTTACACAGTAGCACTTGCTGAATGAGTGCAGCAAAGATTTTATTTGCTCTCAAATTAAGCTGCATGTACCACTTAACACCATTATGGTAACTATCCTAAAACCAACATTAACAGAAATTCTTCTAAATTACCCTAAAAAAAACATTAATCACTACTAAATCACCCACTTAACATTAATCTTGTACACAAAAAAACATTATATTAGACTTAATTTTAGCATTTATTCTCCCTTTCGAGTGCCATCGCCAAACATGCTGGGAAATAGACACCCCAGCCGTTTCAGTTAAACTTAAGTTCGTCTAAATTAAAAGAAATAATTTCATAAAACTCAAAACAATGAAACAGTTCAGTTTACTTAAAATATACCAGTTCTGTGAACTTGAAAGAAAAAGAAAGTGCTAAATACTCATAAAAGTTAATTTGACTGAACTAACTAGTTTAACTTAAGTTTGTCCTACTCAAACCAATTCATTATTTTGAACGTTAGGGTTTACAATGCAGATAAGAAACTGAGGAAAAATAAGCTCTGCACTATTCATAACAAAAGTTCAGTTCTTGTGCACCAGTGTGAGGATGTCATGTCGTTCAGAACCACTATGACTTTCTTCTGTTGTAAAAAAAATCAGTCCATACAATTAACATAAATGGAGTCCAATGTTGTTTTGGACCCCATTGACTTTCATTGTATGGACAAAGTTACATAAAACATTCTTCAAAATACATTTGTTTGAAAGAAAGTCATACAGGTTTGAAAAGACATAAGGGTGAGTAAATTGTGAAAGCATTTTTATTTCTGTCTTGACAGCTCTTGGAGTGTTTTGCATGGTAATGGTTATGACAATATTGATATAATTGGTCTTGGTGTAATAGATCTGCTACGCTGCTGCTGCTTTTGGTTATTGCTGCTGCAGATCAAGTACGGGACTTGCTACTGCTAATACACACATGGCACGCTGCTGTGAGCAAGTAAAACATGCTGCTGCTGTTTAACAATAGCATACATGAATTACCTATGGCAGATTTATACAGGTGGATCTGGGGAAGTGAGGGTTTCTGAAAGCGCGCTGAAAACTGCTAAAGCAAATGCTGACCAAGTATTTGAAGGTTGAGCAGCTCATTGGCTACTGATACAGCAGGAACCAATCAGCTGTGCCCTATAGAGAATGATGTGATTGCAAACAGATTGAGTTAAGGACCAATCAGCCCACTGTGCCATCTAGAGTTTCATGACTGTATTTTTTGGTGAACTACCCCTAATTGTAGATAACTATAAACCTTATGTCATTCTATGAGCACATTTGTTTTTTGAACAACTAGAAACGAAAGACATGATTTTCCTTTCAAAGTTACTTGTAGATCAAATTTGGAGATGTTTTTGAAGCTCTGGAAGCTAAGTATGTGCAGATGGGATTAGAAACTTCAGTCATTGGCATATCTGATGGATCAGAGGAATGGAGCAGCAGAGAGAGATGTGCCAGCCTCCGGTTCACTCGCCCAAACAACCAGCAGTACTTTTCCAGCTCTTGACAGCCTTCTGGCACAAAGCGGATGACAGGAGCAGTTTTCCCACCAAGCAAGAATGTTTAAATTACCCTGGAACACAGAATAATTCCTGTGATCATGTCATAATAGCAAGAAAACGAGCGTAATCACAACAATTAATAAGAAACGTTCCAGATCGCATAGTCATGTATCATATTCATTGTGAATGTTTTCACAGTAGCTGTTTGAATAGTTGGAGGCTTACCAAAGCAGTAATTAGTGGGTGCTTGACAAAGGCAAGGCACACTATTGTTATTGCTCAAACTTATTCCACTTTTTTTTCAGCGCGCTACTCCTCCCGCAGTTTTTGTCACAGACCCATGAATGACGTGTCAAAACCTGCAGCCTATTTAGGAGAGGTGTGCTATGACTTTTATAAGCGATCGGGGGTACGATGTTCACCCCGCAGGCGACAAACGGGCCCAAAAAACCGCATAGACTTAAATTTGCGAAAAAATGTGACGACTCATAGCTCAGAGCGAGGATTTAGCAAAAATGTGTAACCTACCACATTTGTAGAGGCTGGCAGGCTCTGTAAGAACATACCTCACAATGGGATAAAAGTTGCCCCCCTGGGGGGCAGGAGCTGCCCAAAATTTCCCCATTGACTTACTATGGTGTAGGACGGCCCATGAAATGCATGCGTTTCTCCTACTAAGGTAAATTGCATAGGGATGTTGTATTGAACATAACTCTGAATCCCAGTGTCATAGAGACAAGGGGGCGGGTTAATTTTACTCAGATGACAAATCAGTCTCTCAGGATCATTGTGAAGCAATCAAGCCACTCCCTAGCAACCATTTAGAGCACTATAGCAACAAGTTCCATAGACATCCATTGAAAGAGATCAAAGGGATATCTTTGGATAGAAGTGTCATAGAAACACAAGGGTGGTCTCGTTTGACTCAGGGCAGCAAACAGCCAATCATGAATCACCTCAACACTTCCTAGTTCAACATTTCCTATCCCTACAAACCACTGTCGAGCACCTTAGCAACCAAAATCCAATGAGGAATATTTTCCATTCTGAATGTCACAGAGGCATGGCGGTTGGTTTATATCATTCATACTGACAAGCAGCCTTTGGAGTTTCATCATTGGAAGCTCCCAAGCAATTCCATAGCAACCGAACAGAGTACCCTAGCAACCGTTTAGCAAGACCTATATCTGTGCATCAGAACATCATATATAGAAGGGGGTTGGCTCGTTTGTTTCGGTTGGGAAACAGTCTGTAAATATAACCATTGTAACTGTGTAACCACACCCTAGCAACCGTTAAGAGCCACCTAGCAACCATATTGCAACATGTAGAAGCCATATTTCAGCTCCGCAACATCGTACAGATGGTTGTTGGCTCTTATGCAATCATGTACAACATTGTAGCATCTATCCTAGCAACCGAGTGGTGAGTTTTGCCACTGCAAGCACCCAATCACATTTTCTTCAGGAAATGTACATTCTAGTTATATATATTATTATCATTTAAACTGAACTGAGCATTCTGTGCCAGTTCTCAGAAAAAACTAAGTGGTTTGCCAAAATGTATTGATGCCACTATGATGTTTTCAATGAACAACCTGCTCATGAACTCTTCTTTGGGTACCATCAACTCCAAATTTGCCAGTTCTGGAGATTATTTCTCTCAGGAGCAGTACAGTACATGAACCATGTCTACTGTTGACAACCATCTTCTGCTATAATTATGAGTCAGAGTGTTTCTTTTGAGAGGACTGTGGCTTGTCTGCATGTAATGGAATGTCATTTCAAAGTTTCCAAGTATGGAAGAAGACAGTTCAAAGCAAGGTCTTCTGAGAGATTTGAAGCCCTTGCCAGTAAGTGCTCTAGATTTATAACTGTGGAGATCTACTTAATGCCAGTGAGAGGGGAGAGGTAGATGGCTAACTTGAGTCCGCCTCACTCTATACTTGACCATTCATCTCCTAATGACTCTATTTTTGGTGCACATTATTAAATTAGATGAAAATGGTTGAAATGAATCTACAGTTAGCCATATTAGATGCACAGGCTAAAAAACAAATTACTTAATGAAGTGAAACAAGGTTAATGAGTCTGCGCTGAAGATCTGTTGAGTGATAGTTGATCCAAAAATAACAAAATTCTGCCATCATACTCACCCTCATTTCTTTATTCTGTGAAACATAAAATAATATTAATAATAATTTTAATAAATGTTTTTGTCCTTACAGTAAAAGTCCAAAATGGGGTCCAAAACAAAGTTTCAAAATTTTCAAAATATCTTACTTTGTGTTACACGGAATAAAGAAATGAGGGTGAGTAAATTATGACATTTTCACATTAGGTTGAACTATGTCTTTAAATTCAAAGTGCACAATCTGTTCCGTTGTTATGAATCTGTTAAGCATTCAATGAATTCATTATTTATCTGAGACAGTGCAGGCATTTTGTACATAAAGCACACGCAGAAGGAATGCATTCCTATCAAAGCCTGGAGATAAACCGGACACAGAGCTAATCCATGGAAAAAAATCTCAACATTCACAAAATGAACTTTGTATGCATTAGTCTACAATTAAGTAAATATTAGTAATATAAGTAAAATATACAAGCATTAGTAAAAATTGTAAAATATACACAGTAGGCTATTGTAATAAATATTAGAAAACATTTATTTTAGATTTTTAAGGGAGTTTTAAGTCATTGTGTGCACCATTTATCAACATAATAATACAGAAAAGTCATGATCTAAAATTTAAGGTTTTTAAATTTCATGTTTTTTGTTTATTAAATTGTATGTACTTATCCAATTTAGAAAACAAAAGCAAGCTAATTATAACAATTATAATAAAAGTTTCACATCTCCACTGACTCAGCATTTAACAGCCACACCTAAAGATATTCAGAAAAAATTCTTTATAAGGAAATGACCCAATCTATAATCTATCTAGTTTTTGGGGATCTGGAAGAGACACTCTCATCGCCAAACATGGATTTTCCCTGATGTCCACAAGGGTGTGGATCTGTAAACTACCAGGATCTAAGCGCAGATGAAGGACAAGACCTACAGTATACAAACATAAAACCACCAAAAGGTATCGTGGGGCATTACTGAATGCTTCACAGTACCACAACTTAATTCCTTAACGCACGTCACGAGCCTGCATCACATGCATTCCTACGACTCTGAACCCAAGGACACATCTGAGCTCTCTTCATTTGGTTAAACAGTGAGGGAACATTGATTGCCGTTCCTCATAAAAAGTTGCCATTTAATAACATGAATTAAATTTTACATGAAAGGTGATTAAAAAGTTGTCAATATGCAGCGTCATGGACAACAGCCAAAATGTTGATTTATATTGAAAGGTCCCCTCAGTAAGTTTTTTTTTTGTTTGTTTAGATGGCTTTAATTCATTCCAATAGTTAAATGGACTTTATACTGACGCCTATTGACTTGGATGTATGAAGTTTGTTTACAATGCTGGCTGAAAGTGCCATATAAATTAAACATAATAATGTTGTTGTTATAATATAATAACTAATAACTTATTTAATTGCGCAAGACAGCAGGTCATGTGATGCAAGGCCAGCTGGCATAAACCCGCTTTACAGAATAAAACAGCTTATTCTAGAATCTAATTCAGTTATTTTTCTCAAAAATGAGTGTGTACAATTACAGAGTGCACATAAATTATGGTGATAATAATATAGGAAATCAGTATCAAAATGTCAGTAACCAAGAGATATGTCCACTTTCTCTTAACGTGAGACTATAAGTGCATTGTGAGGGAAACATTTTATACACACTGTACAAACATGGACGTGGTGTGAAGCGCAAAAACGCCGCGTAAATAAGTGCTCAAGTAATGTTATCTACGTCTACAAAATAAATAACAATGAATTATGTTCAGAATATCTTAACAGACCGCATTAGGGAAAAGTGGATATAGCCTTAAACCAGATCGTTAATAATAGATGATGTATGTAGCCTATGGTCCTCAGAATATGCAATGATGCACCGAATAATTAATGCGCACAGTTTCGCTCGGGTTTTCACACTAATACCACACATGTAAAAGACACCACATCAAGTAGGACACGATTAAAGAAAAAACTTACCCAGAAACGCCGCAAGTGTGAAATGATAGACTCCAGAAAGCATCTTCCCGGTTCCCTGTCAGAGCCTGGATACGATGCTCCTTCCCTAGCAAGCGCAAACACTCCACTGAGCAGCAGACCGACTCTCTGGAGGCAAAAACTCGATTCAATTACTCTCAGACTAAGCTAGAGGGCATTTCCTCTTCTGCAAAGGGTCCCAGTGCAAGTCTACAGATCTCACACCTTATGTCTTAACTTCTTGTTTGAGTTTACAATGCGTATTTGAGAGCATGAGGGGTGACGGACGGTGAGGGAGGGTTTAGTTGGGCTTTAGAGGGGAGAGTTCTTCCTTATTTAGATCATTCAAGAAGCTAAATTAGTGTACTAGAAAAAATTTTTTAGGCATTAGTAATATTATATAGCTAGCCTATGTGCATTTTTACAAACGTATACACAATTAAAAAATATCAATAAAAATAACAAAAAAAACAATGGTTTATTCTTATTAGATAGTTACAACTGCATATATTTGACTGGTCTAAATTGGTCATTGGCTGGTCTGAGATGGACATTAACTGGACTAAACTAGTTATTAGCTGGTTTAAGCTGGTCTAGTCATTAGGCAGTCTGAACTAGCCATTAGCTGGTCATTTTATGATCCAACCTGATAATTTGCTGTTCCTTGCTGGTCATTACCCAGTTAATTAGCTGGTCTTTGTTAGTCTGTGTAGGGGCTGTTTAAACTAAAAACTAAATTTTTTTAATACCTTTTTACCATTCATTTACACGTCAATGACGTCCTGGGGGCGTGAAAAGGCTAAGTTTTGAAAACGTCTTTCAAAGTGAATGTGTTTTAAAATGATACCGTAATTGTCTCCGTGTAAACCACAAAAACGTGAATTTGTGAAGACTGTGACGTCATGCACATGTTTATTACGTGTTCAGTCTATAGACTTAGTGTTTCTTTACAAAGTGACATCGCCAACTGCTCTGGGATCAATAATACAGTGTTTTTAGTTTTTTTGAACGGGGATCTTTTTGACAACGTTGCCAATGTCTTTATGCTAAAAACACAAAAATTGTTTTTCCATTTTTAGTACAATGTTGTCGTGTAAACATATCCTTAGTAAACTCTGCTTTTGTTGTGTCTTTTCCTTATTCTCGCAATCTAGGCACTTCTGTACACAGAAATGCTGGTATACGTTGCTACAATGCCATCAGCTACCACACACTGCCCATTAAAGCAAATCTCACTAGTCATTAGTTATTCTGAAACTAGTGGGCTTCATATACATTACCTAGCTTTTCATCAAAGACTTGAGTAGCAGCAAGGCGATTCTGGTGAATTCTTCCTGCAATGATAACATTTTCAGATACCTGGCAGTCAACAGCTGGTCTAAACTACTCATTAGGCAGTCTAAACTCATTAGCTGGTTTAAGCTGGTCTTGGCTGGTCAAAAGTCACTAGCTAGCTGCATGGTTTAACCTGGGATCGCATTTATAAAACTGGACATATGATCCTTACTAAAAGTGTACGTGCCCCCGAAAAGCAAAAGGTTGGCTACGTATGTGACGTTTAAGTAGCGTTGTACGCATATAACGTAGTGCAGCGTTCTCAGTACGTACGGCTCCACAGGCTTATTAAGTATGAGTTCACTGAGGGAATTAATGAATTATATCTCCCAGAAGGAAAGAGATGTGGCTGCGCTTCAGAGCAAACTCAAACAGTATGAAAAACGACTGCTTCGGTGTCAGGAGCTTATGGAACATATCATATCATTCCTGAGGGAAGAAGGGGATGAGGCGGAGGCGCAAAGTGTAAAGACTGCCACACCACTGACGAGATCACCTCTAGAAAACTCACCTCATCCATCATGTAGTGCATCCAAAGTTACATACCAAAGGACAAGGACATGAGAGTGCCACACAAATAAATGCAAGCACACGTACTGAGGCAGAGCACTTTAACCATAGTTTCGTACCAATACAGCCAGTCATTTCACTCCCTTTACTCACCAATTTCGTCTGGTACGTTACCTGCCGCCGTGACCCAACACCAACATGCTACAAGAGCAGAGACTGTGCAACTACTGCGCAATACACAGTTTTGCCTTTATGACGATGCTGGAACTGCTATTCGCTAATCTGAAGTTAGAACATGCACTGTATTTATGATTAGGACTCATAATGAAGATTTACGGTTTTCTTTCATCTGCCGTCATATATATATGCTACAGCAGTAAGCTTCACTAAATGGCCCGACACACTGACATTTAAGAAGGGATGGATGTTTGCTAGGTGAGTGAAATTATATTTGTATTATCTTGCTGTATATCTGTGATTTTCTTAAAATTTTCTGTCTAAAAGTGACCAAAAAGCCATTTAACTCCAGCTCACCATCAGTGTCGCCAAGCTGCTCCGTCTCCAGAATGTTCGTACGCATGGGTCAGAGTTTGCATGCAGGTTCGCAAAATTTCCCGTCAAGTGTTTTTCTAAATCACAATTTATGCGTCAGGGCCTGATTTATTTCAGGGCCTGTTTTGTGCGTACACAACAGTTATAAATGAGACCCCTGGTCATAAGTTAGTCTAAACTAGTCAATAGCTGGTCTAAGCTGGTCATTAGCTAGTTAAAGCTGGTCATCAGCTGATCTAAACTAGTTAGTAGCCAGTCTAAAGTACAAATTAGCTTCATGGTCTAAGCTAATCATTGGCTGGTCCAACCACTGATACACATTTTAATATCGGTGACAGGTAAGTGTAAGATGCTTGGGTAACACTTTACAATATGGGTGCACTAATATGCATTAATTCATGTTTAACCAATGCACAGATAATCATGAGTTAATGTATGATTCATGAAGAACTAAACCATTAATTAATTATTACTGCATCAGCAACTAATAAAGAGTCTATATGATTAATAGATTAAGTAATACATGAATTGCTATTAATTCAATGTGCCATTGTGTATTAATTCCTTAATAACATATTTTATTAACTAATAGTCTAAATGAATGTGTTAATTACCACAATTAGTCAAAGCTATGCACTTCAACTACCAGTTGTCTGCTTTAATTAATCATTAGCTAATGATTTGCAAAGGTATCATTATGTTATGACTTTACTTGTTGAGGCACATCATTATTAACTAGTCATTTAGTAATTGTAGTAATTTACACATGAATTTGCACTAACAATGAAGTAATTAATCATGTATTAATGGGTACCTGTATTATCTGGAAGTTGAAATACAAGGCTTTGGCTCATTCTGGTAATTAACATATTAATTAACACTATTAGTTAAAAAAATGAGTTATTAGGGAATTAATTCACAATTACATATTTAATTAATAACAATTCATGTATGAACTAATAAATTAACCATACAGACTCTTAATTAGTTCCTAATGTGGTAATCATTAATGAATAGCTTAGATAATCATTAGTTACACATTAATTCAGTATTATCTGTGCATTAGCTAAGCATGAATTAATGCTTATTAATGCACCCATATTGTAAAGTGTTACCAATGCTTGTCTATATTTGCTGCCTCATTATGTGGGTTTATCATAAACAGCCACTTCTATAAACTCGTGAAGTTTACTTAAATGCGTTTTTTCAAATTTAGTGAACACTGCTGTAGTTGCATCAGTTCCGTATTCTCAAAATCGTCACTTATGTTCGCAGAAATGCTGTTTTTACATTGCTACAATGGCATCAGTGCTAGATACCAAACACTGCCTATTAAAACAAATCTTACTAGTCATTAGTTATACACCATTAGTTATACACCAAAGATATACACTTATTTCATCAAAGACTAAAGCAGCACCAAGGAGATTATGGAGAAATCTTCCTGCAATAATGACATTTTCAGAAGGCAAGTGGTCATAAACAAAATGAAAAAAACTAATCAAAAATTTAATCTCAAGAATCTCTGGAGAAAGGGACAGTTTACATTATTCCAGCTTCCTCTGTTCTCCCAGAATCACGTTTCAGGAAAACACTGATTAGCGTTTTTGTTTTTTTTGTCTGTGTCTTTTTTTAATCAATTTCCTACACTACACCCATCTGGACGGCCTCCTCTGAAGGAGCAGACACAGCCTGTCACAGAAGAGATCTTACACACCCTACGCATGAAGGACATATCCCACAAACAGCTTATAGGTACAGTATTCCAAACAAATCCCCCTGACTGAAGGAAATGAGGCGGGTTTGACTGACAAATATTTTGCCAAAAGGTGTCACATGCCTGTCCTGTCTTGTGTTGCACATGGGTGTTTGTTATGTTGTGCCATGTGCTGTTGTGATTGTTGATCCCTCCCCCTCGTTATCTGATTAGTGTTTGAGTTGTTCCACCTGTCCCCTCTTTATTTGTTCCCTTTTTAAGTCTCCTCTTGTATGCAGTCTTTGTCGGTTCGTTGTCATACGTCTTCCCAGTTCCTTGTTGATGTTCTTATGTTCAGAGTCAGTGTTGGTTTCATGTTCATTTATTATGTTTTCCCCCTCGTGGGTTTTTGATTTGTGTTTGTACGGTTTTTGTTATTAAATCCTCCTTGTTTTTGCACTTGAGTTCTCTTCCCATTTTTGTGTGTGTTGCGTGACAGAACGAACCGACCCTTTGAGAACTCAGCAGCATGGAGGATTTTTGCTGGAGGTATATGGATGACCACGACTTGGATTGCCCAGATTACATCATTTCCAGATTTGGATCAACCCAATTCTCTCCGATCGGCGGTGTCAGAAGGACTCCGCCAAACCTGGGTTCCAGCGGGGGGTTTTCGGACTTCTCTTCCCCAGCCAAGGAGCGGGGGAGGAGAGATTTTCGGGGGACCCACCAGGTAATTTTTCAACATCACTCTCCATCCTGGCCCCCCTTCGATCCTGGACCGGTGGAAGGCAGTTCTGGGCCGGCTTCTCGCCGTCATGGACGGAGGAGGAGGAGACGCCCGTCTGCCCAGCGAGAGACTGCTCACGTCCCGTCTGCCCAGCGAGAGACTGCTCACGTCCCGTCTGCCCAGCGAGAGACTGCTCACGTCCCGTCTGCCCAGCGAGAGACTGCTCACGTCCCGTCTGCCCAGCGAGAGACTGCTCACGTCCCGTCTGCCCAGCGAGAGACTGCTCACGTCCCGTCTGCCCAGCGAGAGACCGCTCACGTCCCGTCTGCCCAGCGAGAGACCGCTCACGTCCCGTCTGCCCAGCGAGAGACCGCTCACGTCCCGTCTGCCCAGCGAGAGACCGCTCACGTCCCGTCTGCCCAGCGAGAGACCGCTCACGTCCCGTCTGCCCAGCGAGAGACCGCTCACGTCCCGTCTGCCCAGCGAGAGACCGTTCACGTCCCGTCTGCCCAGCGAGAGACCGTTCACGTCCCGTCTGCATAGCGAGAGACCACTCACGTCCCGTCTGCCCAGCGAGAGACCGTTCACGTCCCGTCTGCCCAGCGAGAGACTGTTCGCGTCCCTTCTGTCCAGTCTGAGACCGAGCCAGAGGTCCCCTTTGGCGTGGCCGCCAAAGTTGTGACGGACTATCTGGAGCATCTGACTCGGATCTTGGAGAGGCCGGTCTCTGCTATGCCTGTTCCAGAGGCAGAGCCTATGCCTGTTCCTGAGCCGGAGGCAGAGCCAGTGCCTGTTCCTGAGCCGGAGGCAGAGCCAGTGCCTGTTCCTGAGCCGGAGGCAGAGCCAGTGCCTGTTCCAGAGCTGGAGCTCATGTCGGTTCCGGACCCAGTGTTTGTGTCTGTGTTTGTGTCTGTCCTTGTGACTGTTTCTGTGCTAGTTTCTGTTCCTGAGCCGGAGGCAGAGCCAGTCCCTGTTCCTGAGCCGGAGCCGGAGGCAGAGCCAGTGCCTATTCCTGAGCCGGAGCCGGAGGCAGAGCCAGTGTCTGTTCCCGAGCCGGTGTCTGTTCCTGAGCCGGTGTCTGTTCCCGAGCCGGTGTCTGTTCCCGAGCCGGTGTCTGTTCCCGAGCCGGTGTCTGTTCCCGAAAGATCTGCTCCGCCCTGGCCGCACGAGGGGTCTGCACCGCCCTGGCCACCTGAGGGGTCTGCTCCGCCATGGCCACCTGAAAAATCTGCTCCACCCTGGCCGCCCGAGGGGCTGCACCGCCCTGGCCACCCGAGGGGTCTGCTCCGCCCTGGCCACCCGAGGGGTCTTCACCGCCCTGGCCACCCGAGGGGTCTTCACCGCCCTGGCCACCTGAAAGATCTGCTCCACCCTGGCGGCCCGAGGGGTCTGCACCGCCCTGGCCGCCCGAGGAGTCTTCGCCGCCCTGGCCGCCCGAGGGCTCTTCGCCGCCCTGGCCGCCCGAGGGCTCTTCGCCGCCCTGGCCGCCCGAGGGCTCTTAGCCGACCCTGGCCGCCCGAGGGCTCTTCGCAACCCTGGCCGCCCGATGGACTATATGTTTCGCCTTGGCCGGCCGATGGACTATGTGTTTCTCCCTCACCGCCCGATGGACTATGTGTTTCTCCCTCACCGCCCTATGGACTCTGTGTTTTTCCCTGTTCGTCTGATGGACTCTGCGTTTCTCCCTCACCGCCCTCTCATCCCACCCTGGTCTGTCCCTCCCGTCCCGCCCTGGTCTAGCCCGCCCTGGTCTATCCCTTCAGTCCCTCCGATCAGTCCCTTCCGTTCCGCCCTGATGTTTCCTTCCTGCCCCGCCCTAGCCTGATGGAGCGTCTGGTAGCCGCTCCGTAGGGAGGGGGTTATGTCACATGCCTGTCCTGTCTTGTGTTGCACATGGGTGTTTGTTATGTTGTGCCATGTGCTGTTGTGATTGTTGATCCCTCCCCCTCGTTACCTGATTAGTGTTTGAGTTGTTCCACCTGTCCCCTCTTTATTTGTTCCCTTTTTAAGTCTCCTCTTGTATGCAGTCTTTGTCGGTTCATTGTCATACGTCTTCCCAGTTCCTTGTTGATGTTCTTATGTTCAGAGTCAGTGTTGGTTTCATGTTCATTTATTATGTTTTCCCCCTCGTGGGTTTTTGATTTGTGTTTGTACGGTTTTTGTTATTAAATCATCCTTGTTTTTGCACTTGAGTTCTCTTCCCATTTTTGTATGTGTTGTGTGACAAAAGGTCAGATAATAATTGGTATGGGGCATTTCAGATCAAAACATAACTAATGATTTGTAAAGAAAATGCAATTACTAATTATAATTTATTATTATTAAAAATTCAATACAAATCATGACTTCAAGACACCTGTCTCTATGATGATATAACTGGATAATATCATAAATAATAGCAAAAAAAGACTCATCAAGAGCTTGAAATTCTGAAATAATAATAATAATAATAATAATAATAATAATAATTTAAACATAATTGTGAAGTATTGGGGAATATAATATTCTGTGAAGGTGAACCGGTGTTTATACTGTAAATAAATGTATTGTGTGGGAAAATGTAAAAATTAGTCCATAGGCTGAGATTGAAGAATCCTTGGGGGAAGCACATGCACAAACAGATATACATTTACATTTAATCATCATTGAGCAGATGCTTTTATCCAAAGCGACTTACAAATGAAGAGAACAATAGAAGCAATCAAACCAACAATAGGGCAACAATATACAAATGTTGTGACAAGAACCAGTTAGTCCAGCACAGTACACGAAGCATAGTTTATTTTTTAAATAGATAGATAGAATAGTGAGTGTTAGTATAAATGGTGTTGACGAAAAAGATGCGTCTTCAGTCAATTCTTGAAAATGGCTAAGACTCAGCAGCTCAGGTTGAGTTAGGCAGGTCATTTATTCAAATTAATCTTTTTCCTGAAAAAAAATCTATATTTTTCTATTATATATTGAATCATGTCAGTTGAGGTCTCAGGATATTTAAGATATAGAAGAACATTGTCTGCATAGAGTGATATAGTCTTGGTTACTATCGTAACCTCCGCTCTCTAATGGAGGGAAAGAGATGTTGTGTCAAGACTGACACTAGAGGTTGTACTTGGGAGCCCTAAACCCTTCTGATACTTCACACTTTTTCATACTTCATACTTCACAAACGATAATTTGCACATTGCGGAGACCGCTGAATTCAACTGCCGCAGGGTACTGAAGGTAAGATATGTCCAGGATTTGCCAGTCCTGGGAACTAAAATTGACCAAAAAAAAGCACATGTTATTGCCTCAGGGAGGCTCACAGCTTACCTGCTCGTACCTGACAACACAAGACGAAACTGGCTCAACCTGGATATTTTGACCCAGCAACCACTCTGCAGATTTCTGTTATAGAGGCGCTGTTGGCTAAAGCCCAGGAGGATGCAACACTCCTCATGGACAGACAAACACTCCCCAAAACAGACAAAGAGCTGCTCAGAGCTTCAAAAGATCTGCGTGCAGTCCAAGAAAATGCATAAGGCGTGTACTGGACACAGCAATGATAAGGCTTAGTCTGCCTCTTCTCGCTAAAGTAACTTTGGGTACGTAAGAGCTCTCTGTAGGCCCAGCAAGACTACAGAGAGATCCCATGACAGAAGAAGGCATGATCTAGCATGATTCAACAGCCTGGCTCCTCTGAGGAACTTGATGATCAGGTCATGGTTCCCTAAAGACTTAACCTTCCAGTGTGTCGTGATGTGCCGCTATGGCGGCTATATACACTTTCAAGGTGGAAGTGGACAGCCAGGCCTCCAACATCTCCTGCAGGAAGGAAACCACTGACCTGACAGCACATCTCTGTGGGTCTCTTTGCACATCCCTCAGAAAGCACACCAGTTATCAGACAGACTCCACTTCAAAGCATAGTCCCACCTCGTGGGTCACCGCTGGTGATAGACCACTTAAGTCTACCGAGTCCCATTCTGTGGATAAGCCTCAGGTCATGCACTCACCAGCCTTGCCTAGGTGAGAGGATCCTGGGGCTCCGTGTCCGGCCTCTGATCCCCTTGCTCCTCCTCGGCCCGTCAACCTGACGACTCCGTCATGGCTCCTCCCACCCTCGGCTCCACCAGAGACCCTCGCCCTTACAGCTCCACGGGGTTCCCTTGTCCCACCAGCTCCACCTTAGTTAGTCGTCACTCACCACCGCGGCTCCGCATAGGTCTCCAGTGCCAGGGGTGTTGCTCGGTTCCCGGCTCTCCATTGTCGCCCTGGGATCCTCTGACATCGGCTTTGTCTCCGTCGTCTGTCCCGCGGATGTCGTGCGAGGAGACGTTATGTCACAAACATTCATAGTGATTAATTTTATCTGCACAGGTGTTTATTTTTATTTCTTTAATTTGCCTTGGACTTAAGTTGCTGCCTGTTCACTCCTCAGTTGTTCAGTCTCTTTAATGTTGCGTTAAGTTTGTCTGCCTGTTGTTATTTCGAGTGAGTTTTTCGGGTGTGGATTATTAAAGCCATTTTACCTGATCATCATCTTCTTTTTTCTTCCTGCAACCGAGCATGACACCTGCATGTCATTGTGCATGCATTATTGACAAAGGGGTTAATTTCTTTGCAACCACATGATTAATTTCCTTCCACACACAAACAACTTTAATAATTTATTTTGTGTCCAGTCTGTTTATTCTGGACACAGCATGATCTTGATTAGTTATCTGGGTACAACAGGAAAGCTTTCAAGATGTCATTTGCTTTTCAGCAGACAACTGTACAAGAGCCATTATTACAGAAGATGCCTGTCAGATTGGTTTAAAATAATAAAGTCGTCTTAATGTGGGGGAAAAGATGTTTGATGGAGCACAATGACTTCTCTTACAACGACATAATCTGATTTGTTGTGTCCAGGACAGTCATATGTCTGTTTTTAAGCCTATGTTCTGTTCTTTTCTTTTAACTCCCATTTTCTGTATTCTTTTCTGGATAAATAATTGTCATTTCAGAATGTAGAACTCAAAAATAACCAATTCCAGATCAATAATCATGACTCATCGTATTTCATCAACAGTAGCATATTTGTGAAAGTCAAAATCCATGACAGCTCACAAGAGGAACATGACAAATGCTAGGAAACGATCAAATATGAGGTCACCTTTCCTCCTAATATGGCCTCATGGCACACATAGTTCAATTCAACGTAATTTCACCTTCTGCCCATTTAGAACACTAATGGTTATGTGGGAAGTGGGAACTGGTGTTCTGCGTCTTTGTGGCTTACCCCATACACACCCTCTCAGTCATTTGGCAACATCAGTAGCACTTTAAAAATGTTGCTACATTTTGCAACATTTGGTGAACAGTATGATGAATACTTAAACACAGTCATGTGTGCTTTTAAAACTGAGTAGTGGCTTTCTTTTTAAATTTATGACAGTTCATTTGGAAATTACTGAATCACGTGAATAATCTGTGAATGAACAGACAATAATCACTTGTTGTTTGACAAAATAAATAATTCTGTAGTTGTTGGACAAAGTGGTATGGATCATGAATGAAGATCTAAAGTGCCCTTCACCCCAGTGTCAGGCCTGCTTGTTTTTGTGCAACTGTGTTGGCTTGGCATGGATCTGTGTGAACTTTCTTAATGGAATTCCATGTATGCCGATATTTTTTCCTTCCTCCCGCCGTCACACTGTTTGCAACATGTGGCCACAAATCCTGTAGATTTCCAGCATTTAGAATGATTTGGAGCATGTCAGGTTCTTTACGAAGTTCCTAAACTGAAGAGACAACACAGACTGTGATAAATCAATATGAAGTTGTATAATGCAGTGACCAGTGACAAAAATAGTATATTATCTGTAAAGTATTGTTATAGCTGATCACATGAACACATTACATTTGTTTAAAATCTGGATGATGGATTTGGGTCAAACTTTTATTTATATGTAATATATAAGTTTGTTTATTTTTAGGATCACACGGGGTCATAGAATCAAACAGGGACATAATCAGAAAACAAAACTAAACAGTGCTGGGAAACAGGAACTAAGGAAAATACAAAAGAACATCAAAATAAGAATTCAAGATGTGACAAAATTATTATTAAAGGAGCCGTATGTAAGATTGTGGCCAAAACTGGTACTGCAATCACTTTCAAATGACTGTAGAGCGGTGTATCCCCTCCCCCTCCTCCCTGAGTCGAGGTTGCCAGATAGGCTGAAGGATCCAGCAGGAACGTAGGCTGCTACAAGAAGCTTCCAATGGCAAGTGACGAGTCCTACACAGTAAGTTTTTTTTCTGTTAATTATGTTTATGCTTCAAATGAGAGATGTTTTGCAAAGTAATTATATATCGCAAAAATTTACTAATGGTGATTAGCCAAATATAATCGTAAAGATGTACGCTCGTATGTGACAGTACATTGTTAGAACAGTAGCTGTTAGCCTAACTTTTAACGGTAGGTATCTTTCAATAACGTAAGTACAAGCACAAGCCTCTGTCACTGTGTGTAACCGATATCAAAGATAAAGCTATTCATTAAGCTGACGCCATAAGTGAAAGCGACCAGCTGTATTTTTTAACTTACCCTGCAGTATACATCCATAACGCTAAAATATGTGATTTTAAAGATTACATGTCATTCTATTATTTTTGGCTGTAGAACTTGCATGATAAACAAGTAGGCTACAAAACGTTCAAAGTGGGACAAATTATTCACATCATAGGTGCAATGTGCTTTTCATTGGTGTTATGGATGTTAGAAAAAGTTATTTTACCGTGGAATTGCGCCTAGTGCTAATGTTGTTTCCTCAGCGTCTTAGCATAATGACAGAGAAACGTGCTCTGATAATGCATTGCTAATGTTAGCAATGACGACTCGCTGTTTTTATTACCCAAACAATTCCTTACCTTTTCAATTCGATGACCCACCTCTTCCATATGAGCTAACGTAACGTTACTTTGCACGAACATGCATAACTTTGTTCGACTGTCATGAATATTTGAAATGTCCTCCATTTACATCAAGTACAAGTTAGCCAAACATAGATGAATCTTAACTGTCCAGGAGAAAATTAGCAACGTTGGTGTCTGTCTTCAAATTCTTCTCCGTTTTCAGCCATCTCCATCTTTCAACGCGTCCGAAAATTAACTGTAACTCCGCGAATACTTGTCATACAGGTACGAGAGATTTTTCTTTATGAAGCTCTATGAAATTTATCCGATTCCGACACGTTTGTAGCTGCAGCTGTGATAACTAGAGCAGAGCTGGCAACCTGGATGCCGCAACACTACTGACTTCGTGATTGGTAGATAGGTGGAGGACGGCGCATCAGACCAAAACACAACATGACAACATCAACATCAGTTGAGGGCTGCAACTTCACTTTTTAAATGACAATATCCTGGCCGGACTACTGTTGTCAGTGATATAAGTATTTGAAATGAACATGATTTCTTAATGTCTAGTGACATATCAGGGCCATTTTATGATTAACTATTTGTGATAGTTCCTTAAAATTATGCTGATTTAAATGAAAGAGTGCTGCATTTTACATTGTAAGTACAGCTATTTGTAAGTGAACCTAATGAGAATGACCACTGAAACCCAAAAAATTAAAAATGCCAGATTTATTTACTGTGTAAAATAATGTCACAATGAATAATGTGTATATGATTAATGCCTAAAATGTAAGCTTAATTTTCCTTTATTCAACAAAATATTATATAGGCTTATAGTAACGTAATCTGTTAGTCTGAGATGAGCCCAAATACAAAAATTACATTTGATTCTGTACTTTAATCTATATTGTCATGTTCACTGATTGGCAGAAACAGAATATCTCTTTTCTGATGGGCTTGTTTGACAGGTCTCAGCAGGTGCCCAATATCAACACCAATCGTAAGAGTTCAGAGGCCCCTCAATGATCATGTTTAGGAGTTTGAGAGTTCCATGTGTCTGCTATGATTTAGGAAAGAGGGCAAGGGGGTAATGTAACAAGAGGAGAAAAGAAACCAGCTACCTAGTACACCAGGACACTTGAGTTCAAATGTTGAATGTCTAGCCATCAGAGAGAAACTGGGATGAAATGCGATATTCTCATTGAGATTCTAACACTCAGGTCACCCTTATTGCTGTAATCTAATTCTCACTTTGGTCTTCATCCGTGACCACAGCATCTTTGTGGAAGGTCTGTTATGTGTGAACCCACTGCCCACTCTGATCAATGCCCTGAACTGCGATAAAAATTAATCGCAGTGGGGCGTCTCATGTTCTTTCACCCCCACTTTGACACACCATTCAACATGTTGTTACATCACATCTGGGAGACCATGTGGCCTCACTTACTCACTTGACAGAACCTATCACTGGGTCAGGTTGGAGCCAGACCACCAGGCATTGACTTCTGCTCTCTTGACCTTGGTTGCAAATCACCTGGTCTAGATTAGTGGTAAACAGAGACCTTGGTTAGTTAGTCTCCCCTCTGCGGGTCTTTTCTCAAAGCTGAGGCTGTGCAAGTCTTGAGCAGAGGGGGTCCTATTGTTATTGACTTCCTGCACGTCTTCTGTGGAGGGAAGAGGAAAGGGAGGTTACTGCGTGGTTTGGCAGACACTCGCAAGAACATATCAATGGAATTAATCTGGGCGTATTTCATCAGCGCATTGAAATTTCTGTTAGCAATGTCCTTTCCATGCTAAAGGAACTGCATTGGTTAAACTGTGCTCAACACAAACAATATTAGGGCCAATGACATGACATTAATTTTTCCATTTATTTATTCAAAAGTACATTAAAAATGCAACTCACATGTCTTCTATGAACATGTTTTTAATTTGTATATTTTTGTATTGTAATTTAGGGCATGCAGTCAGAAATGTCAGGGTGAGCTGTCCTGATATCATAATGAAAAAAAAAAGAATAAAATAAAACTATTTTGGGTGAAAACCTGCTCACACCACCTGCAATGTAAGGCATGAAAAATCTTTTAATTTTTTAATTAATTAATTTTTAATTAAAATGTAATTAATATTCTTGTGTTTATCTAAAAAACAATGTTTATGACCATAAGCATGACTCTTACTGGTTGGTCAGTTTTATTCGCAGTGTGATGGAAAAGAGATTAGATTAACTCTCTGAAAAAAAAGTCAAATTTAAAGGCATGTGAATGTTCATTTCACTCTGAACTCAGATGTTCATTCAAATTAAATGATTATTAAAACCGGATTTTCCACCAAATATTCGTCTTGGTGTGAACAGGCCTTAAGCCGACTGCAAGTATGCACTGCATTCTCCAAGTATTACTTGGATTGGAATAAAAGTCTTCTTCTACAGTCAGTTTTCTCTGAGCAACAGTTTGCAGTATATCTTGAGCTGCATCCAAAACCGCATATAGGCCTTCTGTTTAGTAGGTACTACATTTGGATTGAAACTTGCTTTGCGATAGTTAAAATAACACATATATAGAAAGAAGGTGTGAAGTGTGAACGATATTCTTACTTACTATATCTATCATGTTGGCATTGTCACGCAACGTACCAGCGTCATCTATCACATATATCAAATATATCACAAATTCTCTCCTGAGGCCTCATGGGATGGTAAAGTCTCCATCAGGCACACTTCAGAATCTCACCAGAAGATGTAGTAGGTCATTCAGGTACTTTTCGTTACTGTTTTATGAATACTTTATATTTTTGCATACTACTGTTTTCATATATTGTTTTTTGCCTACTATATTGTATGGAAGTAGGCATAATCGGATGCAGGGTTGATGAGAAAGTAAGTTAGAGTCAGGCTGTGTCTAATATCGCCCCATGTACCCTTATGGTGAACCTGATTATGTCAAGTTTAAGTTTACAACCAGGGTTAGGTGCTTCTACATCAGTGTTGTACCATAATTTCCCTCTGATTTTGGGTAGGGTTAGGTTTAGGGGTAGGCATATGGATAATTTTTGGACAGAAATGTTTTTCCCGAATCAACAAAATACTCTATTTCAACAGTTGACCCAGGAACATGCCTTACTTGGCAAAATCTCAGTGACCATACCCTTATAGTGCACTTTTCGAGGTGACAGCCATAGTGGTGTGTCTGAAACAAAGTGCACATTATCGAGTGCACTCATTCAATCCCATAATGCACCTCAGTAACAAGTGTACAACTGATGTACACTCAACAGATAGTCGCTATAGAATAGCCATGCACCGTGAGCATCACACCAAATAAATTCCTGTATCTCGCCAGAAGATGACCTCCGCAGCACTCAGTCTCCAAATTTGTTCACTGGTTATCATTCACTTATTCAGCGAACTATAATAGTGAAGTAATGTAAGGAATAGTGAATGAAAGTAAATATTCAGCCAATATGCGGATAGCAATTTACCTGAATAATGACACATCCTGTTTAAAGTTGTCATGAAACGGAAGTTGTGATAAAATTTAGGAAGGGACTTTTCTGTCGGGAATTGATTGGATGTTTGAGGTTTGGTCGATCACATGTGAGTGACAGGTTGTTCCGCCCTCAGTTCAGTAAATACGTCATCAAGAGATTTCACTGAAGGGGAATAATGGAATAATAAATCATTTATAATACTGTAATATTCCATAAAAATATGAATGGTCAATTTTGATTTCATGGTGACTTCATGGTGTCAGAGACTTCTGTGACTGTGACTGATCAGAATAACTCTATCGTCTCCTTGTGTAAGAAAGAGTTGTTACCTCCAGACCAAAGCAAGGGTGCAAGAATGTTCAGTCGGGCCAAGCGCTCACGTCTCTGTTTGCGTACTTGCGTAGAATGTTTCTTGCCTGAAGGCCCAATATTACAATATTATTAAATATCAAACGCACAAAATGAATGTTTCTCTTAGCATTTATTTTGACTTTTGTGTTATTGATTATGACACTGCGACTGCAGAGGTCAAAGCATGAGAGGGAGGTCGCAAGTTTCAATACCTCACACTCCAAATAGCTATATCACTCACTGTCTGATTCCCTCTTCCATACAAACACTGACTACTGATTATTGCTCTTCAGATTGCATCAGTGTTATTGTTGTTCCATCAAGCCTCAATGATTGTTCTTGCATGTTTTCGAAAACTAAAGCAATAAGACCGAGCTTCCTCTAATTGTCTCGACTTGAACAGATGACATATGAAATGCTTTCAAAAAAATTGCAAGCCTGTTATGCTTGGTCTCATTTTACACATAAAGTGAGCTTCTGGGAGCACATGGCATTGGCTAGATATTTAGCCTTGGTTTTGTTTATGAACTTTGAGGAATGTGCCCTTGGCTTTCTTTAATAAAGTGATTGTAAACACTGTTAATTTACGGTGATGTTTTTTTCCTGCATGATTTTGCATGTTATTTCAACCATAAAGTCTATAACTTTGTGTTTAATGTTTATTTATTTTTTATTTTTTGCTAAATGTTTTTTTTATTAAATTGCAGTGAAGCAATTTAATAATAAAAAGAACACACACAAAACAATGATTTCAATCTACTCAATACGGCTTTTTTTCACCCAAGAATGTAATTATTTTTATAACTTTTTGCTTCATTATTATATCAGGACATTTGTATCACTCTGGCCTTTTGACTTTACACCCCAAAAACTGTCAAAATTATTTAAAGTCAGAAATTAAAAACATGCTAATCACATAAGAGGAGCATATGTCATTGTAAAACTGAATTACATTTTTAATGTATTTCTAAATAAATTATTAGATCCGGACCAAAAAAAAGGGCCCATTGCTAAACATGTTATAGGATCTTTCAGCCTCTTTATAGATCTTATAAATGAGATTAGTCTACATGCAGCTCACCTATGATGTAGCACAAGGAAAAAGCTTTTTAAAAAGCTGCCCATCATCTGCATTTGTTGTCCCCTCTGCTCAAAACTAATCCACAAGAGTTGTAGCTAAGAGCGACATAGCATGCCATTATGGGCCACTGAACACTTACCTAAGCTGCTGATGTATCTGATGTGCACAGTCAGGGAATGAGCCGCGTGTATGGCAAGCCGTTTTAGCTTTTTACTAAGAATTAAATTAGAGAGCTGTCTAATTCAATTCTTACTATTAACAATTATTATTAAAGAGCTCTCAAATTCAATTGTTACTAGTAAGAATTGAATTAGAGACCACTCTAATTGAATTTGAGAGATCTGTAGTTGGATTTTTACTAGTAAGAATTGAATAAGAGAGCTCTAGTTGTAATGTTACTAGTGAGAACTGAGTTGTACAGCTCTTAATTTAATTCTTACTTGTAAAATTAAAATATAACGAGTGACGCTGGGAAAATGTTTAACCCTTTAAAGTTTCAACGCCTCGGGTATTTATTAACCAACTTTCTTAGTATTCCTCAATCAATTCATTACACTGTAAAATCGAATTAGTTCTGAGCAAGTACTGAACGCAATCAAATATTACTGTCACTGTCACTTGATGGTGGATCCGGTGAAGAAGCTGTCAGCGACCAGAATAATGATTTTAAAGATGTTGAAAATTATCATTTTGAGAATATGTTTGAGATCACGAATATGAGCCAAATCTGATTGTAGGCTGCAGGGAAATGAGCTCTGACGAAGACAGTATGATGGTATAAAACATCTGCTCAAACTAAACCCTTCCAAGCTCCAAAAGATAACAATATATGCTTTATTTTATTCTTCTGTAATTATTACTCTAATATCAGAAGAGTTTTATATTATTGCGTCAGGTAAAGATCCACCCATGTTAGATGTAGATCCAGGTCGCTAAAGACCTGAATATGTGATAATAATTGCCGAACCCCATTAATTTAAGGCTTAAGCTAAAGCGGCTTGCCATTACAGTGGGCAGCAGTGTTTGGGGTAAGAGAATCTCTCAGCATGTGGGTGTGTTGTTTTAAAGAGTGGCGCTGGCTGAAGGCTCATATGAGGATCTTTATGGCTAAAGCATGAGCCAGGAAATGGCTCCAATATGGGCTGGAGTAGAGGTCTTCACAGCTGACCTTTCTGGAATGATTTAAAGCTCCTGTCAGCGCAGCTCAAGCTGTTGGATGTGTGAAAATCCAGCAAGTTAATGTTTATTTCTCTTTTTAAGGGCTGTTAATTGGTTTCTCTACTTCCATGATTGAAACTATCTGTGTTTTATTTGATGTGAGCAGCAGGAGCTAGAAACTAAATCAAGAAAAACATAAACTTTTCATTGAGAGTTATTAGAGCAATTATCATTGATTTACTTGTCTGCATTTGCGTTTCAGGTATCCGCATAGGCTCATCACCAGTTATGATACTCTCATTACTCTGTAATGAGCATAGTGAATGAAATACTGATGTTTTAGATGAGCCGTTCATGTTCAAGTCAATATGGGTGTTTCTTCAGCTGTTTGGCATGGGCTTGTGCACGTTTATAAATAGACGAATCTCCCTTAAAATACATTTTACACTCTACTGGTTTATTTAATCTGTCCAACAGTGTATATATGCGTATGTCATTTTTCCTGGAAGTCATTTCCACCACAGTGTAATTTCCATCACATGCGAAACAACGTATTTTATAGTATTAACTGTATTTTGTGGTGGAAATTAGTTAGCCTATATTTATTTTACTTTGTTTGGTTATTAAAGTTTAATATAGTAATAATTTATATTTTTATATTTTTCATAAGACAAATAATAAAATTTACATTAAATACATGATTTTGAAATTAATATTTTTTTTTTAAAATGTCGTTTTAATGCAACTAAAGTTCGTTTTTTAATGTTATTCTGTCTATAGTGTGATAGCTCGGAGTCAGCATATATAGAGCATTATCATCTTATAAAGGTCTTCGTGCTTCGTCTTCTTGGATAACACACAAATATGTTACCAAAATGGTAAGGGAGGCAAGGCATTTGGATGTGACTGTTTATTCAAGACCGTGTTTACACAGGACATATTTCAATACCTTTTGGGGATAGTTCCTCAAGGGGATTGTAGAGATGCAACCTCTGGATCATCCAACCTCTCCTTTCCTCTCAGTTTCTGTCTCACTCACAGACTTTGGCCAAATCAGATTAGGCTGTAAAAACCTTCATCAGAGCAGTCTGCAGCGCACAGGAATCATGCTGTCCCATTACTGCAGAACAAGCTAAACAAAACGTCCATGAAAGGCCCGTCCTTCCTCTGAACAGTCGGCAATCATCCAAACTATCATCATCAATAATGAGTGCAGCTGGAAGTGGAATAGTTTAATAGTATAAATCTCTCACACAACTACTGTAGATATCAGTTACACTGTCAGCCACGAGGGGCAAAAGCTGAGCTTTCTGCCCACTGTGGGAACACATGTGTGATATGTGCATTGCTTCTTATTTGTCCTTCCTCTTCCTGTATCTTTTTTTTCTTCAATTCTGAGAAAAAAACAAAACAAAACAAAAAAACAGACTGATTCTGCTGGTCTAGTTTAAGTTGGTTGTGCTGTTGTCAAGATGGAGTTTAGCTGGTGGCCCTCTAAAACAACTAAATAGACCAGCTGTGCTGGAAGAACAGCTAATTACATTAGGGTAACATTTATTTATTTTATTTTATTCAACAGCAAAGTTGTATGTGATGCAACAGGCGTGTTCCATCTGTGGAGTTCAGTTTTAAAATAGCAAGTGTTTAGTCTGCCATCTAGTGGCCGCTAATGTTTTTACACAGCAGAACATTTATTGTCTGCATCATTTCGAGCAAATCCAGCTGCTTAACCACAGGACAAGCAGCTCAAACTAATGTTAACAGTGTACATTTGTTGGCACAGTATGTTTTCTTTGTTTATTTTATAACATGAAATATACTGGCCTGAACCTCGTGTTCTGGCGGGGGTCTCAGATGTTGTTTTTAATAGCTCAAAAACATAGGCCTACTTAAAGGTACTATGTAACTTTTTGTTAAACATTTTTTAAAAAAAATTTACACAATGAGACAATACATCATAAATCGTTCTTCCCAAACATGTTTTGTCTTACACTGATTCAATGTGGTAAGCCTATACATGATTATATTTTAGAACGGGCGGGATGCTTTTCGCAGGAAATTGTGTAGGCTACGTCACTCGTCCGTGCGTGTCTCATCATATCCAGAAAAGTTCCTCCAGTTACTTTGATGTGTTGGGAGTGGCATAGTTAGGTTAGTTGTCACAAACAGAGGTTGCGTTAACCGAAAATTCTCTGTTATTGATGAATTTCTTTTAGCTGTGACAAAAAAATCTGACAGATATTACACTGAGGGTGAGGTATTTTAACTTGTAAACTGTAATTCTCACCACTGTCCACTGGCGAGTGCGCTCTTGCTGACTATCAAGTTAATGGTCGATGAAAGGCTTTTCTGAGTTACTTGTGTTACAAGCTGTTTTATTGACGTCCTTCTGTTCTTTTGAAACACAGAGCGATCGAGCGATTACATGAGAGACATGATAAAGATTTCGGTAAGTTGGAGTGTAGCCTACCTTTCAAAAAAATGTCTGATGTTCATTCAAGTTTATTTCGTTCTGTAACATAGTAAAGAGAAAGAGATGATCACGTTCGCTCGCTTGAAATGAGGCACTACAGTGATCTCTCGCACCACATCAAATTTTATTTATTGTTTGAATTTGTGATAAAATGGACAGAATTTGAAAGCTTAGGCTTTGTTTCATATCAAAAGTAATCCATCCTCGATCCACGGATCTACCCAGCGTTTGTGTTTCAAAACATTGAGGAGGCCTGAAAAGGCCTAAGGGCTGATCTAACTGGGAGGCCTCACAAGAGGCCTACAACCGTCTGACCAGGTTCAGGAGGCCGAGTACTCATAGTGACCCTCAATGAGGGGAGCATATGGTCTGCCTGGTAGGCAAACCAGACTGTAGGCTAGATAAAAGAGGTTTCGGGAGGGAACCAGTAGCAGAAAAGGACCATTAGTCATGCTAGGGCGCAAGCTTGCCTTCAGAAGCTGCCTGCTAAGGCCAGCTGAAGTGATAGCAAGCGGCCACTAGCCTGCCAGTCTTGAGGCTCAGTCTCAGAGGGGTCTGTTAAAGATGGTCGCCTCAAAGTTTTCTTTAGGTAAGAAACTGACTGCTATGGCCAGGAAGGTTGAGGATCGAGCTACATGGTGGCCTGATAAGTCCAACCGCCTGACATTGGTCAAACCAATTCGGATGATCATAATCGGGGCTCGCCTCCAGAGAGGCCCACTAAAGCCAATTGTCTGCTTGGCCAGCGAATTAACAGTCGAGCACCCCATGATGGGGCTCAGGGTCAGGGAGGCCTTGCTAAGGTCAACGCCTGACCATCAACACCACTGTTTGTATACCCCATCACTCAAGACTCACTTAGAAGATTTAAGAGGCCTACTAGGCCTGAAGCAAGTCAGTGCTGTCAGCCAAATTCATACTGCCAGGGACTCGCCATCAGGGAGGCCTGATTGGCCCTACTAGCTGATAGCCAGTCTATTCTGCTACAAACATATACCGTTGGGAACCATTCTACACCAACACAAATATTGAGGCCCCCCAAAAGAGGCCTAATAAGGCTAGCTACCTGGTCGCAGCTATAATGTATGTCCCACAAAGTCAGGACTCCCTTCCGAGGAGGCATGTTTAAGGCCTACTACCCATCTGTGAGTCTACTGCCCGTACTACTAAGGCCAACCACCAGAGGTAAGCTGGCCTACAGCGCCCTCTTGGGGGCTGCCCAGTCAAGGAGGCCTGCTGAGGCCTACTACCTAACAGTGCAGCATTCATTAGCAGATAAGCTGTTTACACAGCGCCTACAGCATCCTGGTACCTAATCACATTGCCTATGGCAGTGTCCTCAGCAAAAAACACAGCACCCTTAAAGCAAGGGGAGTACAACGTGTGAAGTGAAGATTAGAACTTTCTGCTCGACCCAAGCTATAATGGTGTGAGGTAGGATAATACAGTGAAGGATAATAAAGTGAAGTACTCAGACCTACCCTGTATCACAGGGGAATACCACCACTTAACCCTGAGATGTAACAGGTTGCGGGCCAGCCTGTGGCTCTAGAGGTGACAGAATTTTATCTGCACCCAGCCTAGGGGAGTGGGGCTTGGTTGTAAGCCAACCACCTACAACCTGACGCTCGAGCAGTAGCTCAGCAAGGTGAGTGGAGCCTATTCTAGTGGCCCAAATCCATATGCTAGTTCTGCACGGCCGGGTTGGGCAGACAAAACCCAATCTCTTCGTGTGGCAAAAGATGGCCTAACCTTGCTCAAGAACCCTGCTTATTGTACCGGGGAGGCCTTATTGAAGCCTAACCCAGGTTCTTTACAAATCATGCCTCTGCACCAACCTGCATTACTCTTCTCGCCCCAGAACGCAGAAAAGGGGTGTGCCTTGGCCTAACAATTCCCAAGGAAGAAGGCTGTAATGTAGGGATGCTAAAAACCTACATTCAAAAAGTGAAGGGCCAGAGGCAGAAATGCTTTAGCAGAACGCCTCCACTATCCAGCCTAGGCCAGCTACAGAGCCGGCCCTGGTGAGGGCCAGCCTGAAAGCATATATCTACCTGAGGGCTTCGAGGAGCCACAGCCTTATGAGAACTTTATTTTTATTTATTTTTTCATACAAGGGGCTGCAGAGCCGCTCAGCCTGAAAAAAACCCAAACAGAGCTCAAGGGGGCTATGTACTCGGGACCAAAAAATGTCAGACGGTCCTGTGGGCCAGAAATAATATCTACTGGAAGCTCCAGCATCATTCTATACTCCAAAACAAAAACAAAACATTTTGAGAGAGAGACCAACTATTCTACTCAGAGGTGGCTAATAGCCCAAGGGGCTAACACAAAAGTGTGTGGAAATAACAAGCGGTAGCATAAATATTCCCATTTTTCTTTCTAGAATGACGTTCTGCCACTTAACTCTCCTCTGATAACATATTTCATATGAATGAGGGGCGGCCTCAAATGCTCTCACCTTGAGAGGATATAAGTTACAAACATAGTTCTCTTACGAGAGGTTCTCTCGTTTTGCGTAAGTTGCTTACGCTACGGGTAACGTCATCTTTTCTTGAGATATTGAAGCCAAAAATTATCCTTAATTTTGCATTTATTGTCAACGCAGTGCAGCAGCCAGCAGACTTAGAGCAGGCCATATTGCGTGCTCATTGTCTGCCGTGCGGCACTCTTGTGCTGGACTCAAAAGCAGAGGGTTTGTGGAATCAGCCACGCAGAGCCAAAGCACAACCAAAACATGTTCCGCAAAATGCAGTTTTGTTTTTTAACCGCTGAGGGCCAAAAGTTCCCATTCAGTCATGTTCGACGTTACTGGAGCCCAATCACCTCAAAGTGGTAACTAAACGACTGATATGGCTACTATTATGATACAGCAGCCATATCACCCTGTAGCCCAAGACTGGTTGCCCACTGAAGCTAAGCTGGGCTGAGCCTGGTTAGTAGCTGGATGGGAGACCTCCTGAGAAAACCAGGTTGCTGCTGGAAGAGGTGTTAGTGAGGCCAGCAGGGGGTGCTCACCCTGTGGTCTGTGTGGGTCCTAACGCCCCAGTATAGTGACAGGGACTCTATACTGTCAAAGAGCACCGTTCTTTGGATGAGACGTTTAACCGAGATTCTGACTCTCTGTGGTCATTAAAAATCTCAGGATGTCTTTCGAAAATATATATATATACTAGTGCTGTCAAACGATTAAAATATTTAATCGCGACTAATCGCATTAATGCCATAGTTAACTCGCGATTAATCGCACATTTTTATCTATTCTAAATGTCCCTTGATTTCTGTTTGTCTCATTATTTTTTCTAATTTTAATGCTCTTATCAACATGGAAAAGTGGATCAGCAGTAAGTTTGTTCTTAGCTGTGGTATCCATGTGCTTCTGTCTGAAGTCATCCATTGTAGAGCTTAGATCGGGCCCAAAAAATCAAGCCCGACCCGAGCCCGTGCGCATTGTGTCCGAGCCCGGCCCGACACATAAACTGTAATTATGAGCCCGAGCCCGATTTAAACCCTTCCATGTTTTTAATACGTGGGTCGTTATAACTGACCTTCTCAACTACTTTCTATGTTACTTTCTCCCGCCCGCAACATTTTTGTCCCGCTCCCGCCCGCAAATAGACTCTTTTTTTGTAGGCTACCTCCAAATACTTTCGCCTACGTGTCGCCATCATACACATCATCATAAATGCTCCTGATAAATTACTTGTTATTAAAGCATTAACACACAAACCACTGTTATAACATAAAAGCAAGCAGGCTACTGAGTGCATGGTTTGGCATGACTGAATGCGCGCAAAGTGTGCTCCCTTAATAATTCCTAAAAAGCTGACATCAGTTCATCGCGATCTCACACATCTGTTATTATCAATGAAGCTGACTGCACAATGCATCTTTCATAATATATACACTTTGTTTGTTATAATTTGAGGATTTGCCACCATACAGAATTCAGCACTGAACAAAAAGTCTGTTTTGAGCGGTGAGGGGAGTCTATTTTAAATGCTTCTTATTGGCCATTGCGTTCAAGAAATCAACACATATGTCTGTGATTGGCTACATCCCTCAACGCTGCAAACATGTTATAAAAAGAAACTCTGGCCTGTAAATCGTTTCTATTTTGTTTTAGTTGTTCTTGTTGCTTTTCTGCAACATATGAATAAAAATGTATTAGTTTTTATGTTTTATTCATAGATATTTCTAGTTTGCGGGAGTCCCGCGAATCGTTTTATTCTCCCGTATCCGCACACTGAGTGAGTGCATTACCGCTCGAGCCCGCCCTCGCACTCGGCCATCAAATCGTCCCGGGTTACGTATGTAACCCTAGTTCCCCGAAGGGACGGACGCTGCGTGAAATCGCAGTGGGAACGCCCTCAGCGTGACGCGTCTGAAGCATGAATGAAATCAGTCAATGGAGAGAATGAGCGTACGGCGAGTGACGTCATCGACCAGGAAGCTATAAATATCCCCTGAGTACACAACACGCCAGCTTAAAAGTTACTGAAGCAGCGACCCAAGGGGATGCCGAGAGTATGGCAGGACACGCAGCGTCCGTCCCTTCGGGGAACTAGGGTTACATACGTAACCCGGGACGTTCCCCTTCAGGGACTACCGCTGCGTGAAATCGCAGTGGGAACGCAATACCCACATCCCCATACGACCAAATCCCCGTCGTGTGTCATTAGGAGACACAAACCGACGAGAGAACCTGAGCCCCGGGAGTGGAGCTAAGATCGAGGGAATAAAATCTAACGAAAGTGTGCGGTGAGGACCAGCCTGCCGCATCACAAACGTCCTGAAGAGAAGCTCCTGAAAGAAGAGCTGTAGAAGCAGCCATACTCCGGGTGGAATGAGCCCTTACAGCCAAAGTGAAGGCTGATGGGCCGAACCATAAGCAAGTGGGACGGCCTCGACCACCCACTTGCTCATCCTTTTTCTAGATGCAGGACACCCTTTCTTAGGTGACCCAAACAGACGAACATTTGTTCCGATCTCCTCCACAGGGCAGCTCTGTGGACGTAAGCATCAAAACCCAAACTGGGCACAGCAAATTAATTTTCTCCTGGTCTGACGTCAGAAAAGGCGGAGGACAGAAAACCTGCAGAACTATAGGTCTAACTGAAACAGTTGGAACCTTAGGAACATAACCTGGTCTCGGAAAGAGAAAGGCCTTAACCAACCAGGAGCAAATTCCAGGCACGAGGGAGCCACCGAAAGTGCTTGAATATCTCCAATTCTTTTTAGAGATGAGAAAGCGAGAAGAAGGATAGTCTTTAGAGTAAGAAACTTTTCCGAAACTTCCTCGATGGGCTCGAAAGGAGCAAGGGAGAGACCTTCTAAGATGACGGCCAGATCCCAAGCTGGTACCCTTGTGCGAACTGCAGGCCTCAGCCTCAAGGTGACACGAAGGAAGCGAGACATAAGCGGGTGTTTCCCGAGGGAACCTCCACTTGAAGGGTTGTGGTAAGCAGCTAAGGCCGCCACATACACCTTCAGTGTGGAGTGGGATAACCCTGTGGAGAGACGGTCCTGCAGGAAATCCAGGACTGTACCAACCGGGCAGTTAACTGGGTCCTGCTGGCGCTCTCCACACCAATAGGTGAAAAGTTTCCACCTCGCGGCATATAACTTCCTCGTGGAGGGAGCTCTGGATCGGAGGATGGTCTCAACGACCTCAGCCGAGAGACCAGAATCTATGAGCTGGGCCCCCTCAGAGGCCAAGCCCACAGCCTCCATAGCTCTAGACGGGGGTGAAAGATCGACCCACTAGCCTGAGAGAGCAGATCTCTCCTGATCGGTATCTCTAGGGGAGAGCCGTTGAGGAGAGACACTAGGTCCGCAAACCATACCCGGGCCGACCAGAACGGGGCTATTAGCAGGAGACTGAGCCCGTCCCGGCGAACCCTCTCCAGAACTCCTGGGAGCAGAGCGATCGGGGGAAAAGCGTACAAGCGTGACCTCGGCCACGGATGTACCATCGCATCCAACCCCAGCGGGGCTGGATGGCTGAGAGAGAACCACAGCGGGCAGTGTGATGTTTCTCGAGAAGCAAATAGGTCTACCTCGGCAAGGCCGAAATGTTTCCATAGGAGTTCCACCACCTCGGGGTGAAGACTCCATTCCCCGGGCCTCGGCCCCTGTCTTAACAGGATGTCTGCCCCCTGATTTAAATACCCCGGGAGATAAAAGCTCTCAGAGAAAGAATTTTCCCCTGGGACCATAGAAGGATCTGACGTGCCAGTTTGTAAAGCGGGCGAGAACGCAAACCCCCCTGATGGTTGATATAAGAAACCACCGATGTGTTGTCTGTCTGGACAAGAACATGGTGGCCCCTTAGGTCTGGGAGGAAGTGTTTCAGAGCCTGAAACACCGCCAACATCTCTAGGCAGTTTAAGTGCCACAGACGATGATGGTCCTCCCACAGACCCTGAGCCCACCCGTGAGAGAGGCATCTGTCATTAGCATAACGCGACGACAAGGAGCTCCTAATACAGGGCCTTGGGACAGAAACCAAGGATCTTTCCACATGATCAGGGCGTGATGACACCGTCGCAAACTCACGATCATGCGAAGCGGATTTCCCCTCGGGGAGAATCCCTTGGTCCTGAGCCACCACTGTAACAGTCTCATGTGCAAGAGGCCAAGAGGTATCACGTTGGACGCAGCTGCCATGAGACCTAGCAGTCTCTGGAACTGTTTTACAGTGGATGACTGGCCTAGCTTGACCTGATCTACTGCAGCGAGAATCAAAGCAATACGAGCAGGTGACAATCGTGCCTGCATCGTCGTTGAATCCCACACTACACCTAGAAAAGTGGTTCTCTGTAATGGAGAAAGAACACTCTTTTTGGCGTTGAGCCTCAGCCCCAGTCACTTGATATGAGCAAGAACGACATCTCGGTGCCGAACCGCCTGTTGTTCCGATTGAGCTAGAATCCAGCAATCGTCTATATAGTACAGAAAGCGGATGCCCTGTAACCTCAGCGGGGCTATAGCAGCATCCGTACACTTCGTGAATGTTCGGGGTGACAGTGCTAGGCCGAACGGAAGAACCCGATATTGGTACGCTTCGCCCCCGAAAGCGAACCTCAGGAACTTCCTGTGTTGAGGGAGGATAGATACATGGAAGTAAACGTCCTTTAGATCTATCATGACAAACCAGTCCTCGGATCTGATTTGAACATCCCCAGTGACAGACACAGCGCCCTGTAACGTACTGGCAGGGAACAGCTGGTCTGGGCACTCCACAACCCTCCTCGGAGGGGGCGAGCGTCCCTCGGGAAATCGCTCGCCGAGTCTCTCTACGCCCTGTGAAGGCAGGGTTAGTAGAGCAGACCACTGAGGGCATCGGAAAAGACAGGGCACCGTGTTCTTGTGCAGTGAACTCAGGTCTTTCACGATAGGGACCACCCTCAGAACCCTGACGTTCAGCACGTCAGGATTTTATTTTATTTTTTCTCGATGAAGTAGTATCCTAACTCCCTGCTGGGAGGGGGACCCATTCCGCCAGGAACTCTACTAAGGGAACCAGCCTCTCGAGGCTGGCCTCCGGATGAACATCCCGAATGACAGACACAGCGCCCTGTAACATACTGGCAGGAAACAGCTGGTCTGAGCACTCCACAACCCTCCTTGGAGGGGGCGAGCGTCCCTCGGGAAATCGCTCGCAGAGTCTCTCTACGCCCTGTATAGGCAGGGTTAGTAGAACAGACCCCTGAGGGCATCGAGAAAGACAGGGCACCGTGTTTTTGTACGGTGAACTCAAGTTTTTCCCAATGGGGACCACCCTCAGAGTCCTGACGTTCAGCCCGTCAGGACTTTTTCGACGCGGCCTTTCTGGCGACAATGACTGTCTTCAGATCAGTCCTGCCCCGAGAAGGCCGCGCCGGAGAGCACCCCGCCTCGTCCCTCCAGTTTCTCTGCAGGGGGGCACGAGACGTGACACTCCGCTTCTGCTGTGCTCTTTTTGAAGACGAACTCGACGAAAGACTTTGCTCTGGTTCAACATTCTGCGTGACAGACACAGTGCCCTGTAACGGCGCACCGGCAGGGAACGACTGGTCTGAACACACTAGAACCCTCCTTAGAGGCGGCGAGCGTCCCTCGGGAAAGCACTCGCCAGACTCTTCTACGCCCTGTTTCGGCAGGGTTAGTAGGACGGGCCCCTGAGGGCGCCGGGAGAGACAGGGCACCCTTAAGGGAGGTGAACGCAAGTCTCTCTCGGCGGGGACCCCCCTCAGATTTCCTTTGAGCAGGTCGGCCTGAAAAGCCTGCATAAAAGTCATCGTATGCAAACATGCAGCCGCCTGCCGAGCCACCGAGTAAGCCTTCCCCACCAGCACAGAGGTGTATATATTTATTTATTTATTTATTTTTTGGTGGAAGAGCCGGTGCTTTAAGTGAAGACGATGAAGCAGGAGAGAGATAACTCGCAAGCGTCTCCTCCGCCTACAGTATCGTCACATAACCAGCAGATTTAGCACCAACAATGTTACCATAAGCATTGGACTGATTTGTGTAAATTCTGCTTGAAACCGGTCTAACCCAGGTCTTTGAAAACTCAGCATGAAGATCTGGGAAGAACGGTAAGCACCGGCTAGAAGGTTGAGGTCGTGCAGACAGAAATCTATCATCTAGATTGCTTTTAATTCTAGAAACCTGTCTATCAGCTGGCCACTCGATACTGTTATTTTATTATTATTATTTTTTTTTAGCTTTTCAACAGCCCGAGATAATACATCCATCAAACCTTCTTCATTTGCAGTATAATGTGATAAACTAGTTTTCTCTGATAATAAACTTTCGATATCCAGCTCCTCAGAACTGGAAAATCTCAATTCAACATCATCATGTGCCTCCACCCGGGCAGAAGTAACCGCCGCAGCGCGTGCTTCCAGAGCCGGGTGAGAGGCACTAGATCTCGTCGGAGATAGCTGAGATAGGGCGGAGCCCGTCTCAACGTCGCCAGCGAGATCCATCTGCGAGCCCCAAGACAAGCGCCGCCGCTCTGCCTCAACAGAAGCGGGACCCGAGCCTCGGGGAGCTCGCAGCAAATCACTCTCCTCGAAGAGCGATCGCCGCGAGCGCAGAGTTCTCAAGGGAAAACGCTCGCAATGCTGACAATCGACTCCCTCGAGAGCCGACTGGGCATTGCTGCACTCCCAAACAAGCCACACTTAGCTCGTGTGAATCCCCACCCGTGATGTGCCGAGTACAGGGGGGAACACACTTCTTATACTGCTCGCTCATATTGGTTTTTTTATATAAAATATATATAGTGAAAACTCCTGACAAAACAGACAAACACAATCGACAGATTCAGACACACACAGAGCTGCTGAAGTAACTAAAAGCTGGCGTGTTGTGTACTCAGGGGATATTTATAGCTTCCTGGTCGATGACGTCACTCGCCGTACGCTCATTCTCTCCATTGACTGATTTCATTCATGCTTCAGACGCGTCACGCTGAGGGCGTTCCCACTGCGATTTCACGCAGCGGTAGTCCCTGAAGGGGAACTAGTCCAGCGCCGCACTCTATTGCGTTGAGAGTGCACATCTCTAGATCGGCGTCTCGCGCTCGCGCCATCCACTCAAAACGTAACGTTAGCCTACTACTTTTGGCCGGCATGCAAGCCCAAACAAGTACGTGCGGCGTGCCTGTTGTTTTGTTTTCCGGTCTAGCTATCCGGTGTGATGTTGTAGTTTTTCTAATGTTACTAGTTGTTGCAACAGCATTTGAAAAAAATACAAAGTTTGCTAGGCCAAAAAGAGCGTTAATCTCACGATAAAAAAATTGACGCCGTTAAAATAGGCTTGTTTGAGATGCGCCTTGCCTCGCCTGGAATCAGTGGCGGAACTAGAGTTTTATACATGGGGTGGCCAGGGGGTGGCCACTGCTACTTTCGGGGATACACAGTACACACACACAGTGGAAAAGCTTGTGGAAGGAATTGGGTCAATCTGTTTGTGTCGAAGTGTTGAACATCCAAAATATTGCAGAAAACAAAGCTGAAGCACCAAGTAGATAAGATACCGCATGTGTCTGTTATGAACTGCTGCATTTATTTACAAAAAAACTCATATTTACAAAAAAAAAAATTTATTTAATTTAATCTTTTATTAGATATAGCAGGCATCAAGCAGACATGTCCTTGAAAAAGTTAAACAATTTTATTGCCCATCAATATAAAATCTTATCCTAGGAAGATTAAATACAACATAATTCTTTCTTTATAATAATTTATAATAATTCTAGTTCTAATTATTTAATTTATAATTATTTTTTTGTGTTCATTTTTGGGTGAACAATCCTTTTAATCTGGCAAAATCATCTCAACTTAAATTCCTGAATTGGGTATGTGATTGACTGCCTGTGTCTGGTAGATGCTCTGACCTGTTGCTGGTTCTGAAGTCTGACCACACTGACTCTGACTAGCCAGTGGTGATGCAAGGGCTGGGGGGTCTGTTTGCACCTGATCTGCCTGTTAGTCCAGTCATTTTAAACCAAAATGGGGGTCAACCTTGAACAAATTGCAACAAGCAAACTCAACTGATTTTGTATCCTCAATATGTCCTGAGTAAGGAAAAAAAGTCCCAAAGTATCCCATTAGGGAAAGTTTAGAAAAAAACACAAATATAGCCTTTTTCTTACGAGAATAGGGTAAAAAGTTTAACCTTTAGATATCACCATGAAAATTGATTACTTTGATTGATTACTTACATCAAGACAAACAAAAAATGTATTCCAAGTTTTTAAAATTTGTTTGTTAAGATGGACAAACGGTGCATAATCTAATTACGTATGTGGTAATTTGCATAAATACCACAACAGATCTAAACATTGGGTCTAGCCAGGTGAAAATGTCTTGTTGAATCTTGTTGACATATAACAGTAAAATACTTAATGTTAAGGTCTGAATGGAACCCATTTAGGCTACCCATGAGCATTAATACATAGAGGCAGGAAGAAGTACTTTAGAAACCAGCCTTTTTTAATTATTAAGAGATGGGGTTTGGGGCTGGGTCTGTGCGACTGTTTCTGGGGGACGAGTCTAAGGGAAGAACAGGAGACAAGGGTAAGGAGAATGCAGAAGACAAAAGGTAAGTAAAATAAAAAGTGAATCCCCAGAAACAGATTTCGAAACTTTCCCCTAATGGGATTCTTAGGGACTTTGTTTCCTTACTCAGGACATAATGAGGATACAAAATTATTTGAGTTTGCTTCTGTTGCAATTTGTTCAAACTTTTTTTCATAAAATGACTGGACTATGTTTGTGCTTATTTTAAAATAACTGATATCTCTCCCTTTCTTTTCATGTTTAATTGACCCTGTTCAAAAATATGACAAATTTAAAATATGATTCCAATCATAATCACATTCTAATCATCATCCAATTACCAACATTTAACTCTTTCTTGCCAGTATAAAAAAAAAAGTGGTTTTGGTAATTTTCACAATTTCATGGCACCCCAGAATATTTTGTTGTATGAATATCTGTACATACCAAAATAAAGAACAAACCCTGTGCTTTTAAAACAAAAACAAAAAAATAATGTTATTCTAGCTTCGTGCATCTTTTTTTTTGATCAACACTTGAATGTTGGCAAGTTTCATAAAAAGCAACATGAGCAAAAAGCTGAGAAAATCGCATTTTTATCAAAGACTACATCTAGATAAGATTCATAATGATGATCAAAACACAGTAGATCGAGTCCATCAACAACCTACACCCATAAAGCTTCATAGTCCTATAGTGATCGCATTATGATATCGCTTGTTTCTGCTCTTCTTTGCCTGCGTTTTGATCTCCTATCCTCACATTAGCTAGAACATTTGTATACTGTAACGTAGGCTACACACGGCAAGGTACTGTATATGCGTGTATTAGGCCTAATGTAGGCTATTGGGAGCAAACCACCCTGATGCTAAACCTTAAAAGCTTACTTCAAATATGATGTTTTCTTATTCGGTGAAGTTCGGTATCTTGCAACCGTCTCTCGTCCTCTGCTCGTCCGTTTGAAAACTGCGCGCGCCGCGCTGCCGGCGAACGTAATTTAAAAAAAAAAATCAGCATCAGCAACTGCCAGTAGCAAATAAATTTTGGGGTGGCACCCGGGGTGGCCAATCGCATGTCAGGGGTGTCCAGTGCCACCCGGACCCCCCTCTGGCTCCGCCACTGCCTGGAATGTAGTCGAGTAGGCGGCTGCAGTGAGAGGAGGAGTGAAAAAAGCGCAGGCAAGCCGGACAGTTCTCGCTTCTCGCAGTGGATCTGACACCTGCGAGATCAATGATGTATATCGCGGGATTCACGGGATTCACGCTCGTGCACAGTGTTGCTAATAAACTGGATGTAATTTAAGTTCTGTTGCTTTTATATGAAATTAAATATAATGAACAAGACACCCAAAGTACTTATTATTTATTTCCATTCCAAATAAGTGTTTATCAATCATTTTTTCTTTAACACAGACATAGGCTGTGTTTTTTTGTTTTTATAATAAAATGACATTGCATAACCCATAGAGATCGCACTGTCCGAGAGTTTGGGAATATTCACACATAACATATACACATAAAACATGATATCCGAGTTTTAAAATCAAATATTTTAAAAGAGAACAATACATCACGGTTGTTTAAACCAATCAACATTAAGCTGTGTCGTCAGCAAGTCGTTTCCCATCATGCTTTTGATAAGCGCAGTCGGTGGAGAGCAACTGCGCGCGACTGCAGAATCCGACACGTGCGCCTTGCGCTCGCGAGAGCTTTTTGACACACGTAAGCATGACATCAGAGCAAGGCGGATAGCACTCGGACACATTTCTAACCGGCATGCATTACGCGCTGATCACCGGTGATCGGTTCTGCGCAAATTTTGCTAATCTCAAACAAGCCTAATGTGTTTGCGTTAACGCCGTTAATAACGCGTTTAACGCACAGCACTAATATATACTGATTGGCTTCATCACTGTCTCCTCTCCACCAGTAAGCTGGTGTATGGTGGGCGTTCTGGCACAATATGGCCAGAAAAGCATTATATAAATGTAAAAAAAAATATTTTATTTTATTATTATTAAACAAGCCAATGGATTTGCATGCCGAGCCATTCCTACCAGGACATGCAGGTATAAATACGGTCGGTGTAAATATGAAACATAGATACTTCTCATTCATACTTTGTTCCGGAGCAGAGCGGGTATGACACAGATCGTTCATTCCATTCATCCTTTGACTGAAGTGAAGTCCGGTGCCAGAAAACAGCAATTTTAATTGTTTGGAGAGCATTTTCTGTGGAGATCTCTCCTAAACAGTTACACTCCTAAACATTAACAATTTTAATTGCTTTTAAGAGTAGCCTACATTCTGTGTAAAGAGTACATCTCTCTTGCTGGTGTAAGGGCACATCCAGCAGTGATTTGCATACAGAGAGAGCAGTGCACGGAGAAGTGCAGCATCTAACCCTTTGGCGTATCAGAGCAGATTTCCTAAAAAAGCAAGCACGGGCTCGGAGGAGCGCCTTTTTTTTAAAAGACACATTGTTCAACGCTGCAAATATGTTATAAATAGAAATTCTGGCCTGTAAATTGATTCTATTTTGTTTTAGTTGTTCTTGTTGCTTTTGTGCAACAGATGAAAAACAATTTATTAGATTTTAGATGTTTTATTTATAGATATTTCTATTTTGCGGGAGTCCCGAGAATCGTTTTATTCTCCTGCAACCCGCACACACACAAGCACCTTACAGCCCGCGCCCGCACTTGGCCATTAAATCTGCAGATCTCTATCTGGGGCTTCAGGTCAACTGGGAAAAGAGCAAGCTCTCCCCAACTCAGAGCATATCTCTTCAAGGTATGGAGTTGGACTCATCAGTATGACAGCACGTCTCATCAAGGAACACGCACAGTCGTTGCTGAACTGCCTGAATACATTCAGGCGGAAGACAGCAGTTCGACTGAAACAATTTCAGTGGCTCCTGGGGCATATGGCATCTGCAGTCACGGTAACACTGCTCGGATTGATACATATGAGACCGCTCCAGCACTGGCTACACGGCTGAGTCCCGAGATGGGCATGTAAATTTATTACACGTGTGGCCATCACACCGAGCTGCCCCCAAATATTCAGCCCCACTTGTCAGACCTTGCCATTCTACTGGACAAAGTGCCCTTAGAACAGGTGACCAGGCATGTTGTTGTTTAAACAGATGCACTGTGTACAACAGGCGTGCAGCTTCGGGCTCATGGACGGGACACTGACTGCACGGGAATACCAATTGCCTGGAGTTACTGGCAGTGCTGTTCGGCCTGGGCCAGTTTCAACAGTTTCTTCAAGGAAAGCACGTGTTGGTCAGTACAGACAATACTGCAACTGTTGTGTAAATCAACCGGCAAGGAGGGTTACGCTCACGTCGCATGTTACAACTCGCCCGCCATCTCCTCCTCTGGAGTCAGCAATGGCTGAAGTCGCTGCGCGCTGTTCACATCTCAGGCAAGCTCAATCGTGCGGCCGACGTGCTCTCATGACAGCTCATGTTCACATGCAGGAGAATGGAGACTCCAAGAGGTCCAGCTGATCTGGAGTCGATTCAGGAACGGGTCCCTGGCTCAGCAAAACATGAATGAGAACTCCTAGTAGGAATGGCTTGGCATGAAAATCTCGTTTAGTCA
Organism: Siphateles boraxobius; assembly: GCF_051911475.1. Lineage (NCBI taxonomy): Eukaryota > Metazoa > Chordata > Actinopteri > Cypriniformes > Leuciscidae > Siphateles > Siphateles boraxobius. The sequence continues at coordinate 20,063,706 of NW_027508866.1, read as the reverse complement.
CCACTTGAAGGTGATTGGGCTCCCGGGCGAGACCCCAATACGTCAGTCGACATAACGTCTATGTTCCCTCCTTCAGGGAACGGGGGTTACATTAGTAACCTTGACGTTACGTAGTGTACCTTTACACCTGAAGTATCATGTCGATACTAGAAGTCTTAGGAACATATTTATAAATTGAAGGGAAAACAAGGGGTAATTTTAAAACATCCAATAATGAAAATAACCACAAATCTATTTAATTTCACTGTAATAATTTCACTGTAACTAGATATAGTTATGATGCAATCAAATTGTATATGATGGACAAAAAAATACACTTGAGAGATTCTTCAGAATGTCTTTAAAATATCTTATTTTATGTTCCACAGAAGAAACCCACACAGATTTGGTACAATATGAGGGAGTAAATGATGACAGAATTTTCATGTTTGGGTGAACTATAAACAAAGAATATTAATTTCAGTCAAATTTAGTAAATAAGTATGTTATGTCTCATATTTCTCACTCTTTTTTGTAACTTGATGAGAAGAAAAAGATCAGGGCAAAGATGAAAGCTTTGAGAGCAAAAAACAGATTTGATCCATTAATTCATCTCTTTCTGTGAGGATGAATTGCCCTGTTGAAGTGCAGCACTTCTTTCATTATTTGATCTAGAGCACAAAGGTGTCTGTATGGGGTTTAGAGCCGAGCAGCAGTATAAAGCATTCAAGATCTTTTCAATTCACCTACATCGAGTCTAACAACCGAGTAATGTGGCGAAATAGTGAATGCACTGATCTGATTATATTACCCATGTCTCATAGTTAAAAGGCATTTTGGTATAAACATGCAATTTCGTTTGCCCTGAGTGGAAATCATGATATGTAGACTAACTAAAAAATAAAAAATAAAATAAAAATTCTATCATAGAAATCAATGCTCAAAGAAAAATATCTTGTCTGATCTCTGATTAAATTTCTATTTACTATGGCCAATGGACATTATGTACTTCATGATTCTCTCTGTCTGTAATTGAAGTTGCATTTTATCATCAACCCATTTTTTAATTGCTTTTCAATAAATATTTGTCTCACTGGTTTCTGTTTGGCAGGTGAAATGAGCAAATAGTAATTTTCCAGGCCTGTGATGGAATATTTTGATATTCAAATATTCACAATGAAATAATAGCCATTGCTATCACCAAATTTTAGACTACATGAAAAAGTACGAAGGAACAGAATTTTGAATAAACAATGAAAATCTACAAATGACAATCCAATGAAAACTCGTTTATATTATTCATGATAAACAAAAGAGACTTGCAAACAAAGTACGGTTTACAAACAAAACACAATAAATTACAAGTATTTGATAAATATTAAAATATTATACAATATTAAAAATAAATGGTTGATCAATGTTTCAACATCTAGTATGTCATGCTAATACCACTTTTTACTTTCCTTGTGTCCGTGCATTTGCTAAATTAGCATTTTAATAAAAGCTTCTCAAAGACTTGGATAATTACGGTTGAGGCTTGATATTTCTCACTCGGTTTTGTAAGTTAACAATAAATAGGTGGGGGCAAAGATGAAAGCTGTGAGAGCAAAAAGCAGAGATTTGATCCATTAATTCATCTCTTTCTGTGAGGATGAATTGCCCCGTTGAAGTGCAGGACCTCTTTCATTATTTGATCTAGAACACAAAAGGTTGAGAGCCCAGACCATTGGTATAAAGCAGCATCTCCAAACAAGATCTTTTCAATTCACTTACATGCTCAACAGCAGAGAAATGGGGCGAAATAGTATGCATTGATTTGATTATATTCAGTTCAAAACACCGCTCCTACCTAAGAAAGAGGTCCTTCAAATGAACCCACACTGCAAAGAGGAACAGTCCTAAATATGGAAACCTCCCTCACTCAAGAACAAAACATCTTTAGGACTTTTAGACCAACAAGGCATTCAGATTTTTAAAATTTTGCTGTTTAAGACAGTTTCTTAATGGGTGATTGTTTTTTAGAAATAAATGTGTCTCTCTCTCTGACATCGGGGTCTGACATCATTTAGATTAAATTTAGGTCAGAGAAACAAACATTTTTTAAAAAGTACCTGATAATTAAAAGATATATATTCCTTATATATATATAACCATTCCTGAAATATATTAATACAAATACAGAAAATGCTCTAAAATCGTATAAACTGCTATACTATAAATTCAAAAAACGAGTGTCCGGTCCTAGGACTGTGGTCCTGAAACTGCAGCCTCCGGTATTGCAGGAATACTCTGTTCACTCGCTGATGTCTGTGGCACTTGTTGTCAGGCTGTTGGGTGTGTCTGGATAGTGAGCCAATATTGACACAACTTCACTTCCAGCAGAACAAGGACCTTCCTTTGATAAAGAAAGCTGAAAACCAAATCCAAACAATTGAACAATAGTGCAAAAATGATGTATCCATTACGCAATGTTGTTAAGTAATCTTTTGTGTATCCTGATATTTACCAATTGCTGGTATGATCTGTGTTCAGCATTCTTTTGCAGAATAAAGTCGGTCAGTAGTTTCCATGGGGGGCTTATCATCATGTCACTGTCCTGGCTCTCGGGACTGGCCAGCATTAGATCCTCTGAAACCTTTCATCATGACCAAACAACAAACACCACTTCAGTTTTTTACTGCAAACTGTCTAAGCCATAGGCATTGGTAAACCTTAGAAGAGTTCTCTGTTACAGCATCTCTCATCGCTCTTGATTCCAGAAAAAAAATACAATAAAATGCATTCAAATTTGTCATTGTACTGATATACACTACCGGTCAAAAGTTTGGAATAATTACGATTTTTAATGTTTTTGAAAGAAGTCTCTTCTGCTCACCTAGGCTGCATTTATTTTGATGAAAAATACATTAAAAACAGTAACATTGTGAAATTTTATTACTATTTAAAATAGCTGTTTTCTATTTCAAAATATTTCTAAATGTAATTTATTCCTGTGGTTAAAGCTGAATTACTCCAGTATTCCGTGTCACATGATCCTTCAGAGATCTTTCTAATATGATGATTTAATGCCAAATTATTGTTTTATTATCAATGTTGAAAACAGTTGTGCTGCACAATATTTTTTTGTGAAAACAGAAATGGAAATATATATTTTGTAACATTATGTCTTTACTGTCACTTTTGATCAATGTGTCCTTGCTGAATAAAAGCATTGATTTCTTTCTTTCGTTTTTTTTTTTTTTTACTTACCCTTTTGGTAGTGTATTACGGTTTTCCACAAAAATATTAAGCAGAACAACCTTTTTCAACATTGATAATATAATAGTAAATGTTTGTTGAGCATCAAATCATCATATTAGAATGATTTCTGAAGGATCATGTGACACTGAAGACTGGAGTAATGATGCTGAAAATTCAGCTTTGCTCACAGGAATAAATTATGTTTTAAAATATATTAAACCAGAAAAACACTATTTTAAATTGTAATAATATTTCACAATATTACTCCTCGTTTCCTCGGCTCCACCTGGGATCCTAAAAATTCCATTTTGTTTTCATATTTAGTTTTGCCTTGAATAAGATATTTCACATAAAAGTAGTTTACATGTAGTCAAGACAAAGTGACCATGTTCAAAAGTTCAGTCAAAGTTCAAAAACATTCTGCAAGGGTAAACTTGTGACTTCAGCTGTACATATATTTAATATTGCCTTTCAAATTACCTCTGGTGCAATAAACAATCCTAAACAGTTTATTTTTCTTGCTCTAGACACATTGAGAAATAATATATATTTTTAAATCATTTTAAATGCATTTTATTAAATCATGCTTTTGAATTCAATCAAAAACCTATTAATCATGATTTGAACCAAGCCTGAGTGAGCTTTGCAAGATAATTCTGCCCCACCAAGTTTTCACGCAGTCCTAGAACCGGGCCTGCTATGTGTAAGTACTGTGTACCTTAGCCAGACGGCCCTCGAGCTGCGTCTGTGTTTGTCTCATCATCACACTTCTTTTCTTATCTTTGCATCTCTTGTTCTGGAACCAGACGCGAATGACCCGAGGACTGAGGCCCGTCATTTCCACGAGCTGCTCTTTCATGAGGGCGTCGGGTCTGGGATTGGCACTGTAACAGGTCTGGAGCATGCGGAGCTGGGACTCGCTGAGAACCGTCCTCACGCGAGTGGCTCTCTCTGACCTCGAAGACCAGGATGCTGAGGATTTCATGTCCTCTGTGATAGACACATATATAATGAGACGTTTTACCAACATCACTCGTTTACAAACAGCAAACCCTTCCATGTTGATGTGGTTGAAATAATGTCTTGAAATAACATCTAATGCTAAATGGCTGTAAAAAGGTTAACAAAAAATGTAAAATCAATTTATTTTAAATTTAAGACATTGAAACAACATCACAGCAACCCATGCAGCTAACAGGGAACATTCTGGCCAGGTTCTCACAGAGTTATGAGCAGACGTTCTTCCAGTAACATTAATAAAATGTTCGTTCAAAGTTATCTGGGATTTAATGATGTTCTCAAAATGTTAGCTCAAAAATATTATTTATACATCAGTCATGAAAGGTTTTTTTTTTTCTAAAGAGTTTTAGTTCTGGCATTTTTTAAATGTTGTTCCAGAATGTTTTTAGAACTTTCAAAAGTAGCATTCCCATAAGTAGTTAATACCATATAGCAACTGTCAAAATGATTGATTGACAGGTGGGCGTGGCTTTCCTTTGATCTTCCCCCGCCCCTTCCGGTTCCTCCCCTTCCTGTTACCTTTGACCTAGTTCCGCCCCTTCCTGTTACCTTTGACCTAGTTCCGCCCCTTCCGGTTACAGCTTCTGTCAAAATGATGGATGGTTACCTTTGACCTAGTTCCGCCCCTTGCGGTTACAGCTTCTGTCAAAATGATGGATGTGTGACAGTTAGTTTGGTCGTTTGAAGTTCATTTGATCAAGAAAAGGGAGGTATTGGCCTTGTTAACATAAGCTTTGATGTTACAGTTACAAAGTGATGTGACAGTTAGTTTGAGATGTGATTGTTTGAAGTTGGTGTTTTGGTCACCGCATCCCTGAGCTTTATCAAGGGGAGCTGTGAAAGTGATAAGAAAAAAATGTACAACTATTCACTGGACCAAGCATTATGTTCATTTAAATAAAATGGTGAAAGTTTATCTGTTCTGTAAAAAAGAATATAAAATAAAATCTCACACAAAAAGTTGAAATAAATGTACAACGATTCACTGAACCAAGCATTTCAGTTTAAATAAAATGGAGCCACAAAAATAAAAAATGTACAACTATTCACTGAACCAAGCATTTCAGTTTAAATAAAATGGTGAAAGTTTATCTGTTCTTTAAAAGAATATAAAATAAAACCTCACACAAAAAGTTTAAATAAAATGGAGTCACAAAAATATTCCAAACAGTTAAAAATGTATTAGAGAGTTGAAGAAAAAAACATACAGCTTATGTAAAACCTCACACAAAAAGTTTAAATAAAATGGAGTCACAAAAATATTCCAAACAGTTAAAAATGTATTAGAGAGTTGAAGAAAAAACATACAGCTTATGTAAAACCTCACACAAAAAGTTTAAATAAAATGGAGCCACAAAAGTATTGCAAACAATCCAATGTATGAATGATCTGACTCTGTCTCAAAAACATAGGGAGCACGCGCGTCTATGTGTGTGTGTGTGTGTGTGTGTGTGTGTGTCAAAGCAGGAATCCTCCCCCCCCCCCCTCCGCATTGCTGAGGACCTTGAAAGTTTATCTCACACAGAAGTTGAAAAAGCATTATGTTCATTTAAATGAAATGATTATAAAATTTACATTTAGTCATTCACAAATATTTGACACTGACTCAAGTTGAAAAACCATGCTGTTCAATTAAAAGTATATAAATTAAACAAAAATAAAATCATCTTACTGTTTCACCATGGTTGAAAAAAACCCACAAGTGTTTCCCCTGAAGTCTTTTCTCTCTGTCACACCAGCGTGTGGCTGGCCTGGTATCTGTTTTTGTGACACGTTCCTGAGCCCATTGAAAAGCATTGTGTTCCTTTAGAAGTGTATAAATTAAAATATATCATATATAAAATAAATAGTTTACTAATTGTTGTTCATTTAAAATCTTACTAAATTACTGAAGTTGAAAATCATGCCGTTCATTAAAAAATCTTACTAAATTAATGAAGTTGAAAAGCATTCTGTTCATTTAAAATAAATATTTTACAAATTTACTGTAGCAATTATGTTAGATTTAGATAAAAATAAAATCATCTTACATTTTCACCAGGGTTGAAGTAGCTCCTATCACATAGATGTCCATATTGACCATTTAAAGTTGAAAAGAACCCCAGAGTATTTCTCTCTTTCTCTCTCTCTCACACCAGCGTTTGACAGTCAGAGGGCTGTGTTCAGTGATCAGAATGAGACTGTGAATGTTTGCTAAATTTATTTCATAGTGTATAAGCATTAAAAGTTTGAAATAGTTTCAAACTTATTCAATGAATTCATAAAAAACAATTATGCTATATCGATGGTCTCTGGGGAAAACTTGACTATATTTTTTTATTTATCAGGGTGCATGTAAAGAACTTTGAAATTTGCGGCTCTCACAAGTTATCTCACACATTGTGTGAAATGTTTAATAATTCCTCAAGTAGTATCTGTGAGAAAATCCCCACATAGGCCTATCTGTAGTGAGAGAGCAACAATGAAGACTTTTAGAATCTGTGATGCCTCAGGCCGAGCCCCATTGATAGCCTGCTTATAAGCTCCTTCCGATCACCAGCACATCTTCAGAGAAATACGTTACTTTACAATAATGTTAGCTTCAGGATATAGGGTGACAGAGCAGATGAGCCTCTGTGCATCACGTAATGTTAGTCTGCTAACGCCTTTCCAGAGCCAAAGTTTTGTTCGTACTAAATTTAATTAAAAGCATAATCTTAAAATTTTAAATGAGATCTTTTCAAATTAAAAGACCGTTTAAATCAAATCTGTAAAGTTTTATTAAAATCGTATCTTCTATTTATCTTCTACTTCTGTATGATATAAATGAATTTCATAAATTTAACCTAAGGTATTATTTTTTTTACTAAACATCGTTTGTTCAAAAAATAAAATACATTTTTTTATAAATCAAGAATTGTGCTTTGGCGTCTTAGATCTTATTTCAAACAGTATTTTTGTCCATGCGACATGAAACATGTTGTCACAATGTTTTTGTTGTTTTAAAAGAAATCCCAGGACTCTACATTGCTCTTATTTAGATTAAATTGTATCATTTAGAAAATCACCACACATGTTCAGAGACGCGATGTGCCTCTGTGGTCCATGAGTAATAAGTAAAGTTTGTCTTGAGCGAATATATAATTTTACTCGTCTTAATTCAAAGCATGATCTTACTTTTTCTACGGTAGCTATGATCTATTGTACGTATAGGATCATTTTTACTTTTCTTGTATCTCCCAAACTATCCTTATTCATTGTGGAAACACACAGGGTGAACCCCTTTACTGAGAGTATACTATCGGTTATCTACTCAAAATATATGTAGAATTTTAAAATGTTAGCCTTTGTTGATGCGACAGGCCACATGAACAGACTTTGGAGAGAGCTGATGATACTATAGCGGGAAGCATGCCCCTTTGACCTCCTCCATTTTTGTAGGCTTTTTGTTAAATACCCTATAGCTTAGTCCTTAATGGTACGCTGTGTAGAAATTTCCCCATCTAGCGGTGATATTGTATTTTGCATTCAAACGCATAGTGCTCTCTAGCGCTTCGCTTTTTCAAATGCGTATTGCAACTACGGTAACCGCTATGTGCCAAGAAGCTACGCCCTGTCGTCCAATTGCACTTCATCGAGTTTAACTATACACGTTTTACCGTTATGTTGCCTATATAATGAATTACACAACCACGGAATGAAAAAGCTTGTTATTTAGACCATAACACTGACTTAACTGTCGAGGAGAAAGCAGGACTTCGGTGTCCCTTTCAAAGTCTTTTCTCCTTCATTAGCTCTATCCACCTGGGAAAAGCCACCCCCATATTTACCCTCGTTTTAAATTTGCCGGTCGCGTTTCCTTTTAGATTAAATTTTTAAGCTTTATCATGGCTACGAGGATTGCATTATGAAGTGCCGTGCAATCTTTCAAGCGCCTCTCACTGACCGCTTCAGTGGTTTCAGTCAGCCGGCTCTGAACGAAAAGGTTGGCTAGTTGAGCTAGGCTAGTGCTTTTTGTCCCTCTCTGCTATTATAGTTTTTCAAGATGGCGGAACGACATGGAGGCCTCCATGGACTTACCCGTACCATGTAAATAAAGATAAGAAATTCTTTGCTTACGAGGATAAGTCAGTTCGTTGGCAAAGGTAATTTTACACCAACGAGAAAATATTTATGAATAAAGACATTGATTTTAGCTAATACAATACTTTATAAAAAAAAACTACCATAAGTTTAATTTCAGATGTGTAAATTACGAAACTCAATTTTTTAATCGAGTGAATCTACGCATGAGAGATCTTCATAAGTCATAACTTCAAACCAAAAGATTAAAAACCAAAGATTAAGCTAAATGACACTAGGTTCCAGCGTACCTAAAAAGTTAAAAAGTTAAAATCATGCATACGTGTTGTGTTCTGACACAAGGCCATTAGCTGATTCTTTTTGTTTTATAAATTTACTTTACTGATTTCTACAAATATCAGCCTGATAATATGTACTTAATACACGATGAAACAAGATAATCATGCTACCAATTACGTCTGACACAATGTTTTTAAGAAAAGTAGAGTTTTAAAATGCAACTAAACCAGATGATTTTTCTTTTGACAAACCTACAGAAATGCATGTCGATTACTGAGTTTCAGGCATAGTGCAAACATGCAATGTTCGAGAAAGTGTAATCTTTGCGAGGTCTCACCCACAAACGCAAAACTTTGTGTTGGGAAAATATTATGGAAGTAATTTTCAAACCGTAATTATATCACATTTATATTTTATTACTATTATGGTTTCATGTTGATTTAAAGTATTTGTTATTAATTAATACCTTTATTTTTATCTAACAATTCAATATCCAGCTCAAAATTTTGTTCAAAAGTTGATCTCTGATCCCAAATAATTAGATAATGTAATGCTCACAAGCCACAGATATTCTCCTGCATAGTATGTGTGTAAATAGTAGTGCTTAAATCTTTGGCTGTATTTTGTCACCCTCATGCTGATCCATGCATAGCTTTTTACTAAAAGAAAATATTATGGAAGTCATTATCAAACTTGAATTAAACCATATTTTATTTATTAATATTAGGCTTTCGTGCTGATTTAAAGTTTTTTATTTGTTATTAACTAATACCTTTTTTTTTTTTTTTTTTACATCCACCACAAATTTTTTTTCAAAAATTGTTCTCTGACCCCAAATAAACAGATAATGGAATCTTCACAAGCTACAGTTAGATATTATTCTGCTTAGTATGTGTGTAAATAGTTGTGCTTAAATGTTTCGATGTATTTTTACACGCCAACATATTCTGTCACACCGTAGTGATGTAAAGTTCCACACTCTTGTAAAGACTATGGTCTAACTTTAAAACATAATCTTTATACATGAATTCAAAAGACCAAATCACTAAGAAAAGTACCGTTTAAAATAATAAATACACAAAAGTTCACAATTGATGGTTTTATTACTATTACTATTCAGATAGCAGACGACACTGGTTCACATTTTGAATGTGTGTCTGTTTTAGGTGAAGACTTTTCTTTGAGAGCCGTCGACATTCATTGTTTATAGGAATAAATGACCTTTGATAATTTAAGTGTTTGTACTCTGAAGTATTTCTGTTTGAGAATGTTTGACTAAATTGCAACTTTCCCTCTATCTACGATGTGGAATCACACAAAGTATTAACGCAAAAAGTATGTGCATGCTGTTTTACACGTTACAACAGAATCACATATGACTATTGCACTGAGAGAGGCGTATTCATTAAGACTGTGTTAAACAAATCGGTTTAAACCTGCAGATAACATTGCACAAAGTAAATTCTAGTGATCAACTTTCTAAAAAGCAAATACAACATGAGCCATACAGAAAAGCCACTTGTGATCAGTTTTGTATGTTTGTAATTGACATCATGTTTCTTTTTGTACAGTTTGCAAAAACTATAGTCTCCGAGCGTGGTCAAACATATAGGAATTTATCAAAAAACATGAACAGATATTTCTACATGAGATATTTATTTTAGAACATCTTTCAGCTATGTCTACGAAACATCGACATGAAAGATGAGTATTGCTGTTTTTCTGTTACCTATAAAACTATTATACTTCAAACTCGTCTAGCTATTGCCCATTTCACAGCACAGTCGGTTATTTTTTCTACGTGGCTAAACAACGGTTAAGCTAATGAATTACCGTTGAAAGGCGGGATGATTCATTTTTTATTCCGTCTACACCGATACTTTGACACAAGAGTTTTAGTCAGGGGGTCTTTTAGGCCTGATCCAGAAAACAGACATTGTGTTTTATGTCTTAATAATCGTTCTTCTTTTTATGAAAAGTAAGCAGTTTTTGGCCTCATCATCAAAAATGTTTAAACATATTGTAAATATCAATTGTTATATAAATTATATGTGAAACACGCTCAGTCGCATTAGAGTCGGATTCTTGTTTATATTGAAGTTTGTTATTGAACCGCTAGTGTTCTTAAATTGTTTACCACGGTTTCATTTTTAACAACACAATCGTAACACTTTTCGTATTTTGTACGATGTTTTCTTTACACTCTCACCCCATGGATATCGGTTTCCTACAGTTAGCTGTAATGTTGGTGAACTCTAGGTCTTCTCTTTTTCATATACGACAGTATTTGCATGAATTGGCTTGATTTAATAAAATGATGGTTTAAACCACATTATATTATTATACCATTTTTAAATTGCGCTTAAATGTATATTTTATATTTTAACGCTTTATGCAACTATAGAATAGGCCTACCGCACAAGGATCTCTGAAATATTTTTTTTTCGTGTAAAACATCTATGTAGATCTATGTTTTTAAAAATACAAAGACATCTTTCTACCAGCGACCCTCAAAATCTGGGCATACAACAAAACACAGTGCATCCGTGTAGCTACGATGATTGATCAGAAAATTACTTTTGTCGCTTTGTTTGAAGAAACACTTTAATCAGCTGGTGCTTGATAACTATTAAACAACCCTCAATTCGGTAATGATGCGATATTGATATCGCGTTTTAATTTCAACTCAATGCGCTAAAGGTCTATAACTGAACTTTAACGTCTTAATATTTGGTAAAAGTTAACTTAAAGCCTTACTTTCTAAACGCCTTTTACGGAACTTGTTGCGAACATTCACTCAGCCATATGTTTAAAAAAATATATATATTGGTGTAATTAATAGAATTCCTGAAGACAACCGATCCGAAACCTCTTATCACTTAGTCGAACTCCATTATCCTTTAAGACTGCGTCTTTTAAACGTTTTTAACCGCCTAAAGACTCAGGGTTAGACGGTCTATAATAAGCTTTTTCAAAAGCTCCGACATGTTCTCGTTTCGACCTCTGTAAAAGAAATAACACACACACACATGCATAGTGGTTCAACCTTTTTATTAAAATGACACATCTAATATTACAATCAGTAAAAACAGGATAGATAATGACTACATGTTATAAGTAATATAATAAAAGAATTAATAAAATAAATAATGGTCGTACAAAACTCTAAATGATATAATGACATTAGAGGCTAGTGAAAAAAGGGGTAACAATAACATCATTGATAGTCTAACCAGTAGATGAAATTTCTGCAATCCATCATGTTACGATCTATGATGTAATTGACAAACATTTCGATAACTCTGGACGTGTCATCCTCGTCATTGTCTTTTAGTTTTGGGATCATTAGCTTACATACATCGGCCACATACGTACACATACAGAGTACATCGGGGATTTCTAACTCACAGCTGCATTCAAGCATCATAACCAGAGCATCTTTTACAAGTACAGACGGCGGCTCAATACCGTTGACACATATGTTTGATAATTCACCCCAAGAATCAGGCGTACCTCTTATCAATCTCATATGTTTCTTGAGATTTCTTACACGCTTGGTTTCAACATTAACGTCGTCATCATCATCATCATCATCATCCGATTCACTTGAATACTCGATGACTCTTTCCATTAATGAAATCAGCTGGGTTCTGTAATGTCCTTTAAACATGAATTCCATGTAACTCTTTCGGCTAAAGGCAGCAGCCATGCTGGTGGGGGTTTGGTCACTCTCCATTCACGATTGAGAAACCTCGCCAGAGGTCGACGACGTCGGAGACGATCTCCTTGCTGGATTTGTCCAAAAGCTCGTCTCTGATTTCTTGTAGTTTAGTACCGATGAATGGCTCGTCTTTTAATTCGCGCAGAATAGCCCCGATTGTTCCTTGAATAGTCTCAGGCTGTGATTTTAACCCGCACCTGTTTAGGACAAATGCTATGATGAGTCGTAGAAGACTAGTTTGCGGTAGGTTCAAACAAACAGGAATGTCGAAGCAAGCTTTAGCAGGCTAACCAAATGTTTACCACGGTTCCTTCCAAATGTTCCTTCAACTTCTGATTAATGAGATGTAGCAGTAGACCCAACAGTCAGCGTTTTTACGATTTTGAATCCATTTGAAGCAACCGTCTGTAGCGTCGAAACCAGGTTTAGCAGCGTTACCACCACACACACACACAAACAGTTAGGAGAAACCAGCTTGCGTGCGATAACTGAGGCTGGGCTCTGTGTAGAGTTTATCAGGACAACTGATAGTGCTCACCCGCCCGTAGGAGGAGTTGTATAGGGGTGTCATCGTCATGACATCGTAAACTGTTACGTAGGATTAAAGCCTCATTGAATCATAAGTCATGGAGAAGTTATGCATATACCGCCAGAGAGTATTAATTACACCAATATATATATTTTTTAAACATATGGCTGAGTGAATGTTCGCAACAAGTTCCGTAAAAAGCGTTTAGAAAGTAAGGCTTTAAGTTAACTTTTACCAAATATTAAGACGTTAAAGTTCAGTTATAGACCTTTAGCGCATTGAGTTGAAATTAAAACGCGATATCAATATCGCATCATTACCGAATTGAGGGTTGTTTAATAGTTATCAAGCACCAGCTGATTAAAGTGTTTCTTCAAACAAAGCGACAAAAGTAATTTTCTGATCAATCATCGTAGCTACACGGATGCACTGTGTTTTGTTGTATGCCCAGATTTTGAGGGTCGCTGGTAGAAAGATGTCTTTGTATTTTTAAAAACATAGATCTACATAGATGTTTTACACGAAAAAAAAATATTTCAGAGATCCTTGTGCGGTAGGCCTATTCTATAGTTGCATAAAGCGTTAAAATATAAAATATACATTTAAGCGCAATTTAAAAATGGTATAATAATATAATGTGGTTTAAACCATCATTTTATTAAATCAAGCCAATTCATGCAAATACTGTCGTATATGAAAAAGAGAAGACCTAGAGTTCACCAACATTACAGCTAACTGTAGGAAACCGATATCCATGGGGTGAGAGTGTAAAGAAAACATCGTACAAAATACGAAAAGTGTTACGATTGTGTTGTTAAAAATGAAACCGTGGTAAACAATTTAAGAACACTAGCGGTTCAATAACAAACTTCAATATAAACAAGAATCCGACTCTAATGCGACTGAGCGTGTTTCACATATAATTTATATAACAATTGATATTTACAATATGTTTAAACATTTTTGATGATGAGGCCAAAAACTGCTTACTTTTCATAAAAAGAAGAACGATTATTAAGACATAAAACACAATGTCTGTTTTCTGGATCAGGCCTAAAAGACCCCCTGACTAAAACTCTTGTGTCAAAGTATCGGTGTAGACGGAATAAAAAATGAATCATCCCGCCTTTCAACGGTAATTCATTAGCTTAACCGTTGTTTAGCCACGTAGAAAAAATAACCGACTGTGCTGTGAAATGGGCAATAGCTAGACGAGTTTGAAGTATAATAGTTTTATAGGTAACAGAAAAACAGCAATACTCATCTTTCATGTCGATGTTTCGTAGACATAGCTGAAAGATGTTCTAAAATAAATATCTCATGTAGAAATATCTGTTCATGTTTTTTGATAAATTCCTATATGTTTGACCACGCTCGGAGACTATAGTTTTTGCAAACTGTACAAAAAGAAACATGATGTCAATTACAAACATACAAAACTGATCACAAGTGGCTTTTCTGTATGGCTCATGTTGTATTTGCTTTTTAGAAAGTTGATCACTAGAATTTACTTTGTGCAATGTTATCTGCAGGTTTAAACCGATTTGTTTAACACAGTCTTAATGAATACGCCTCTCTCAGTGCAATAGTCATATGTGATTCTGTTGTAACGTGTAAAACAGCATGCACATACTTTTTGCGTTAATACTTTGTGTGATTCCACATCGTAGATAGAGGGAAAGTTGCAATTTAGTCAAACATTCTCAAACAGAAATACTTCAGAGTACAAACACTTAAATTATCAAAGGTCATTTATTCCTATAAACAATGAATGTCGACGGCTCTCAAAGAAAAGTCTTCACCTAAAACAGACACACATTCAAAATGTGAACCAGTGTCGTCTGCTATCTGAATAGTAATAGTAATAAAACCATCAATTGTGAACTTTTGTGTATTTATTATTTTAAACGGTACTTTTCTTAGTGATTTGGTCTTTTGAATTCATGTATAAAGATTATGTTTTAAAGTTAGACCATAGTCTTTACAAGAGTGTGGAACTTTACATCACTACGGTGTGACAGAATATGTTGGCGTGTAAAAATACATCGAAACATTTAAGCACAACTATTTACACACATACTAAGCAGAATAATATCTAACTGTAGCTTGTGAAGATTCCATTATCTGTTTATTTGGGGTCAGAGAACAATTTTTGAAAAAAAATTTGTGGTGGATGTAAAAAAAAAAAAAAAAAAGGTATTAGTTAATAACAAATAAAAAACTTTAAATCAGCACGAAAGCCTAATATTAATAAATAAAATATGGTTTAATTCAAGTTTGATAATGACTTCCATAATATTTTCTTTTAGTAAAAAGCTATGCATGGATCAGCATGAGGGTGACAAAATACAGCCAAAGATTTAAGCACTACTATTTACACACATACTATGCAGGAGAATATCTGTGGCTTGTGAGCATTACATTATCTAATTATTTGGGATCAGAGATCAACTTTTGAACAAAATTTTGAGCTGGATATTGAATTGTTAGATAAAAATAAAGGTATTAATTAATAACAAATACTTTAAATCAACATGAAACCATAATAGTAATAAAATATAAATGTGATATAATTACGGTTTGAAAATTACTTCCATAATATTTTCCCAACACAAAGTTTTGCGTTTGTGGGTGAGACCTCGCAAAGATTACACTTTCTCGAACATTGCATGTTTGCACTATGCCTGAAACTCAGTAATCGACATGCATTTCTGTAGGTTTGTCAAAAGAAAAATCATCTGGTTTAGTTGCATTTTAAAACTCTACTTTTCTTAAAAACATTGTGTCAGACGTAATTGGTAGCATGATTATCTTGTTTCATCGTGTATTAAGTACATATTATCAGGCTGATATTTGTAGAAATCAGTAAAGTAAATTTATAAAACAAAAAGAATCAGCTAATGGCCTTGTGTCAGAACACAACACGTATGCATGATTTTAACTTTTTAACTTTTTAGGTACGCTGGAACCTAGTGTCATTTAGCTTAATCTTTGGTTTTTAATCTTTTGGTTTGAAGTTATGACTTATGAAGATCTCTCATGCGTAGATTCACTCGATTAAAAAATTGAGTTTCGTAATTTACACATCTGAAATTAAACTTATGGTAGTTTTTTTTTATAAAGTATTGTATTAGCTAAAATCAATGTCTTTATTCATAAATATTTTCTCGTTGGTGTAAAATTACCTTTGCCAACGAACTGACTTATCCTCGTAAGCAAAGAATTTCTTATCTTTATTTACATGGTACGGGTAAGTCCATGGAGGCCTCCATGTCGTTCCGCCATCTTGAAAAACTATAATAGCAGAGAGGGACAAAAAGCACTAGCCTAGCTCAACTAGCCAACCTTTTCGTTCAGAGCCGGCTGACTGAAACCACTGAAGCGGTCAGTGAGAGGCGCTTGAAAGATTGCACGGCACTTCATAATGCAATCCTCGTAGCCATGATAAAGCTTAAAAATTTAATCTAAAAGGAAACGCGACCGGCAAATTTAAAACGAGGGTAAATATGGGGGTGGCTTTTCCCAGGTGGATAGAGCTAATGAAGGAGAAAAGACTTTGAAAGGGACACCGAAGTCCTGCTTTCTCCTCGACAGTTAAGTCAGTGTTATGGTCTAAATAACAAGCTTTTTCATTCCGTGGTTGTGTAATTCATTATATAGGCAACATAACGGTAAAACGTGTATAGTTAAACTCGATGAAGTGCAATTGGACGACAGGGCGTAGCTTCTTGGCACATAGCGGTTACCGTAGTTGCAATACGCATTTGAAAAAGCGAAGCGCTAGAGAGCACTATGCGTTTGAATGCAAAATACAATATCACCGCTAGATGGGGAAATTTCTACACAGCGTACCATTAAGGACTAAGCTATAGGGTATTTAACAAAAAGCCTACAAAAATGGAGGAGGTCAAAGGGGCATGCTTCCCGCTATAGTATCATCAGCTCTCTCCAAAGTCTGTTCATGTGGCCTGTCGCATCAACAAAGGCTAACATTTTAAAATTCTACATATATTTTGAGTAGATAACCGATAGTATACTCTCAGTAAAGGGGTTCACCCTGTGTGTTTCCACAATGAATAAGGATAGTTTGGGAGATACAAGAAAAGTAAAAATGATCCTATACGTACAATAGATCATAGCTACCGTAGAAAAAGTAAGATCATGCTTTGAATTAAGACGAGTAAAATTATATATTCGCTCAAGACAAACTTTACTTATTACTCATGGACCACAGAGGCACATCGCGTCTCTGAACATGTGTGGTGATTTTCTAAATGATACAATTTAATCTAAATAAGAGCAATGTAGAGTCCTGGGATTTCTTTTAAAACAACAAAAACATTGTGACAACATGTTTCATGTCGCATGGACAAAAATACTGTTTGAAATAAGATCTAAGACGCCAAAGCACAATTCTTGATTTATAAAAAAATGTATTTTATTTTTTGAACAAACGATGTTTAGTAAAAAAAATAATACCTTAGGTTAAATTTATGAAATTCATTTATATCATACAGAAGTAGAAGATAAATAGAAGATACGATTTTAATAAAACTTTACAGATTTGATTTAAACGGTCTTTTAATTTGAAAAGATCTCATTTAAAATTTTAAGATTATGCTTTTAATTAAATTTAGTACGAACAAAACTTTGGCTCTGGAAAGGCGTTAGCAGACTAACATTACGTGATGCACAGAGGCTCATCTGCTCTGTCACCCTATATCCTGAAGCTAACATTATTGTAAAGTAACGTATTTCTCTGAAGATGTGCTGGTGATCGGAAGGAGCTTATAAGCAGGCTATCAATGGGGCTCGGCCTGAGGCATCACAGATTCTAAAAGTCTTCATTGTTGCTCTCTCACTACAGATAGGCCTATGTGGGGATTTTCTCACAGATACTACTTGAGGAATTATTAAACATTTCACACAATGTGTGAGATAACTTGTGAGAGCCGCAAATTTCAAAGTTCTTTACATGCACCCTGATAAATAAAAAAATATAGTCAAGTTTTCCCCAGAGACCATCGATATAGCATAATTGTTTTTTATGAATTCATTGAATAAGTTTGAAACTATTTCAAACTTTTAATGCTTATACACTATGAAATAAATTTAGCAAACATTCACAGTCTCATTCTGATCACTGAACACAGCCCTCTGACTGTCAAACGCTGGTGTGAGAGAGAGAGAAAGAGAGAAATACTCTGGGGTTCTTTTCAACTTTAAATGGTCAATATGGACATCTATGTGATAGGAGCTACTTCAACCCTGGTGAAAATGTAAGATGATTTTATTTTTATCTAAATCTAACATAATTGCTACAGTAAATTTGTAAAATATTTATTTTAAATGAACAGAATGCTTTTCAACTTCATTAATTTAGTAAGATTTTTTAATGAACGGCATGATTTTCAACTTCAGTAATTTAGTAAGATTTTAAATGAACAACAATTAGTAAACTATTTATTTTATATATGATATATTTTAATTTATACACTTCTAAAGGAACACAATGCTTTTCAATGGGCTCAGGAACGTGTCACAAAAACAGATACCAGGCCAGCCACACGCTGGTGTGACAGAGAGAAAAGACTTCAGGGGAAACACTTGTGGGTTTTTTTCAACCATGGTGAAACAGTAAGATGATTTTATTTTTGTTTAATTTATATACTTTTAATTGAACAGCATGGTTTTTCAACTTGAGTCAGTGTCAAATATTTGTGAATGACTAAATGTAAATTTTATAATCATTTCATTTAAATGAACATAATGCTTTTTCAACTTCTGTGTGAGATAAACTTTCAAGGTCCTCAGCAATGCGGAGGGGGGGGGGGGGAGGATTCCTGCTTTGACACACACACACACACACACACACACACACATAGACGCGCGTGCTCCCTATGTTTTTGAGACAGAGTCAGATCATTCATACATTGGATTGTTTGCAATACTTTTGTGGCTCCATTTTATTTAAACTTTTTGTGTGAGGTTTTACATAAGCTGTATGTTTTTTCTTCAACTCTCTAATACATTTTTAACTGTTTGGAATATTTTTGTGACTCCATTTTATTTAAACTTTTTGTGTGAGGTTTTACATAAGCTGTATGTTTTTTTCTTCAACTCTCTAATACATTTTTAACTGTTTGGAATATTTTTGTGACTCCATTTTATTTAAACTTTTTGTGTGAGGTTTTATTTTATATTCTTTTAAAGAACAGATAAACTTTCACCATTTTATTTAAACTGAAATGCTTGGTTCAGTGAATAGTTGTACATTTTTTATTTTTGTGGCTCCATTTTATTTAAACTGAAATGCTTGGTTCAGTGAATCGTTGTACATTTATTTCAACTTTTTGTGTGAGATTTTATTTTATATTCTTTTTTACAGAACAGATAAACTTTCACCATTTTATTTAAATGAACATAATGCTTGGTCCAGTGAATAGTTGTACATTTTTTTCTTATCACTTTCACAGCTCCCCTTGATAAAGCTCAGGGATGCGGTGACCAAAACACCAACTTCAAACAATCACATCTCAAACTAACTGTCACATCACTTTGTAACTGTAACATCAAAGCTTATGTTAACAAGGCCAATACCTCCCTTTTCTTGATCAAATGAACTTCAAACGACCAAACTAACTGTCACACATCCATCATTTTGACAGAAGCTGTAACC
The DNA here is from genome assembly GCF_051911475.1 of Siphateles boraxobius. Lineage (NCBI taxonomy): Eukaryota > Metazoa > Chordata > Actinopteri > Cypriniformes > Leuciscidae > Siphateles > Siphateles boraxobius. Next base: position 20,044,197 of record NW_027508866.1, on the reverse strand, counting down.
GCAAGGGGCGGAACTAGGTCAAAGGTAACCATCCATCATTTTGACAGAAGCTGTAACCGGAAGGGGCGGAACTAGGTCAAAGGTAACAGGAAGGGGCGGAACTAGGTCAAAGGTAACAGGAAGGGGAGGAACCGGAAGGGGCGGGGGAAGATCAAAGGAAAGCCACGCCCACCTGTCAATCAATCATTTTGACAGTTGCTATATGGTATTAACTACTCCCATAACTTTTCCTTAAAGGGATAGTTTCTGGGAAAATTCTGTTATCATTTACTCACCCTCAAGTTGTTTAAAAATTGTATGAGGTTATTTCTTCTGGTGAACACAAAGGGAGATATTTTGAAGAATGTCATTATTGACTGTGTCCGTAGCTGTTGACTTCCATAGTAGGAAAAGAAATGCTATGGAAGTCAATGGCTACCATTAACTGTTTGGTTACAGACATTATTCAAAATATTTTATTTTGTGTAACTCACAGATTTGGAACAATATGGGGGAGTAAACGATAAAAATTATTCCTTTAATTGGAATGTTAGCTATATATATATATATAAAAATATATATATATATATATTTTTTTTTTTTTTTTTTTTTTTTTTGTCAGCTGGGATCAACATTGATTCAATTTGCAAAACGAAATTGAACAGTGCTTCAACCTTGAGGTATGATAGATTCACCTGTAAATAAACATTTAAATGCTGGCAGGGATTGGGTAGCTAGTCCAGAAACTCTGTAGACTTACCGGATTGATCAGCAGTCTCCTTCTGCTGGTTATTTGATGCACACTTTAATTGGTTAAAACACTCATGATGGTCTGTACAGAGCAGTTGACCGTCCCGCAGAACATACTCATCTCCAGGGAGTAACGGACGATTGCAGCTCTCGCATCGAAAACACTGTATGTGATAAATATTCACTCGTGTTCGCATGACATACTCCTCTCTGACGAAGGCTTTGTGGCATCTGGCACATTTACTGCTGCATAATCTGACAGAGAATATGGGAGAGGGGGGGGGGGGGTTATCATATAAAATAGCACTTTACTATAATTGTATATATATATATATATATATATATATATATATATATATATATATTTCACATGTAAATGTATGTATATGTAATATCAAAATTGCTAATTGAAATATTTAAATTTTTTGGATTTTTTCTTTTTTTAAAGTTTGAAAAGTTTTTGTAAAAGTTTTTTCTTTTAAATCCTTTCAGTTCATTGTACTTTATTTAGTTAGAAAACTGGGTCAACATGTTTACTGTAAAACAGTTTCTGCCTTAAAATTTTAAGTTCAATCAACTCAGATGTTTAAGTAATTTCAACTTAAATTAAAACTGACTTTAAAAAATGAGTTGAATCTTGTATATTTTATTTAAAAAATAGAAAATTGACAAAACTTTTTTCGATGAGTTAAAGCAATGTAAAAAAAAATATATATGTTGTCATAACTTATTGATCGTGTATTTTTTTATTATTTAAATTGCCACAGCCAGGTTTTTATTTATTTTTTTACATACACATAAAATCGTATACACAACAAGTGCATTGTATCAAATGATTAATTAAAATGTTATAGTTAAAGACAAGTCGGACAAATGTAATAAGCAGGCCTAGTTGTGATGAGCAAAGCTTATCTTTGCTGTACCTGTGGTCATTACAGAAGGTTTTCCCGTCTCTGATGAAGCAGGTGCGAGACTCGTCCAGATACTGATGGCACTCCGCGCACCTCAGACACCGCGCGTGCCATTCCAGATCAGGAGAAACCCGCAAGATGAAGCGATCCAGGATCTGATGCCCACAACCCACGCAGGATGAAATCAGCTCATTTCCTTTAATAACAAGTATAAGCTTACATTATTTTTATTTTTAATCTTTTAATTGTGGTGACATTTCAAAATACAAATAGCCTATTACGCATCTCATCTTACGCTGACCTATAATTAAGTAAACTTTTGAATGACAACTTACTGTTCTGTGGATCTCCCATCATGTCAGGAAGCAAATGTAACAGCGCCGTTATCTTCTAAATGATAGCCGAACCTATTAAACACTAAAGAGAATGAACTACACATCTACAGGGTCACTAATGGAAGTCTGGCTCGCTCCTCTTTATTTATTTGATGTGACGTACGTGCAGGAGCACCAATCAGGTGCTCACCCGCCACCGGAATCCCGCCTTCTGACACTTAGACACGCCCATAACAGGTACAACACATCAGGTACCTGGTCATGTTCTAAATATTAACAAAGAAAAAAGTATAGAGGATAATTGCTTGCATCGTAATTATATTTCATGGGTTTTATAACTTAAATATTGACATATTAAAGAAAACTGATGATAGATTTGAATAGAATGATTTGACTATTGAAGTTAGTTAATAGTTAGTTAGTTAGTTAGTTAGTTAGTTAGTTAGTTAGTTAGTTAGTTAGTTAGTTAGTTAGTTAGTTCAAGTTTATTGTCATATGCATATTAGTACAGTACCACAACAATGAAATGCAAAGTGCCTTTGCACTCTCTCAGCACCAATCAATAAATAAGTAAAATAAAATTAAAATGTAACATCTGCTCAAACCTCAACCCTCCTTCCTCTACTATCGTTCAATAGCCTTACAACCTGTGGGTAAAAAGGTTGTAAGGCTATTGAACGATATACAATAGTACATATTAAAGAAAACTGATGATAGATTTGAATAGAACGATTTGACTATTGAAGTTATATTCATATCTTACAAATATGTTTATAATAGCAAATATGTAATAATATTAGCAGTGTTTTAAGCATTAAATTTGTATTTCCAAATTTCACTTCTTAAAGTCCCCATGAAATAAAAATTGAAGTTTTTTTAGTAATAAATATGTTAGTCTTACTGTTATCTATAAGTAGTGTGCTCCAAAACAATTAAAACATTTAGAAGACATAAGTGTTAAAAATGTACAGTCTCTCACTTCCGCCAATATGGATCAATGATTTTGATGACATCACTCTGCACTTCAGCTTCTCATCAGATATTCTGTCAAATCAAATGCGCTCTAGAATCTAAAGCGTCCCGCCCCCTATATATTATAAATAGACCTGAAGCTGCATCACACATTTATTGTTTTTTAGTGAATGGCACACTATAGGGAATAGGAAACTGCGGCTTTACCGAGCTCAACGGCTCTGGTCGAGCTGTGATATAAACAAAACACTAATTGGTATTTTAAAAAAGGGGAGGAGCTGTACGATATGTCCTGCCTTGTCTTCCTGTTTCAGTGGAATTAGTTCAACATGAAAAATGCTGCTGGTGTCAAGGCACTTCAGTGGGCCTTTAAACATTTCATAAGGCTCCCCAGATGGTTTGAATTACCTTTCCTGGTTACCAATAGGCTAGATAAAGATTTATTTGTTTGCTGAATTTTATCCTGGTTCCATACTGGAATAGATATAAATTAATAAATTAAAATAAAGTTTGTTTTACATATTTATCTGATCATAGGTGTGTAGCCTAAAATTATCATGTGTATTAGGTTGTCACACAAAAAGAAAGAAACACATGCAACTTTCAATGTTAAATTATGGTTATGAAAATGAATCCTAAAATTAACAGAGAACGTTGGTTAGGCCTATTTAAGGTTGTATAGGCCTAACTAACGTCCCTAGAATGTTATTATTTTGTTTCCCAAAAATAACCATAAAGGAGAGTTGTGTTAACGTTAAGGGAACATTCTGTGTTTATCTGAATTCGTGACTTAAAACTAAGATTTCATTGATTTCATTAAGCCTATCAGGGGTGGCAATACAAAAATGGGTTCCATGATAGTCGGAACACTGATAATTTATTAATTTATTTTGTCATAACACAGTGAAAACTATTTTATAATGTTCCCTTTAAAAAAGTGTCATCTATAAATATGAATTTCTTGTCACCCACATAAATAAGATCAGCGAGCGTCTTCGCGCTAACGTTCACGCAGACGTCACACTACATGCGTCATTGCGTCATCAACGTCCGCCATATTGAATAAGGAAATAAGAGTGGAAGAGGTGGAACGTCCCGGATGCATGTAAACATCCACGTCAACAGAAAGTATATCAATGAAACAGTTATAGGGGCACGGAACAGCGTGAATATAGACATTACTTGTCGGATGTATAATTAAAAGACTGTTAAACACACTGGTGTTTTTAGGCTTCTGCTAAACAATGACTTCGCTAACGCAGAGAAGCTCGGGCCTGGTGCAGAGACGCACCGAGGCCTCGCGTAACGCCGCCGCCGCGGATAAGGAGAAAATCCCCGGAGAGGATGAGGACGAGTCCCGCCGCGGAGAGGAGGAGGAAGAAGACAAGGGAGACTCCAAAGAAACACGGCTGACTTTGATGGAAGAGGTGTTACTGCTCGGACTGAAGGATCGAGAGGTTCGACGTGACTTATTTGGCTTTGTTAGTCAAATGGTCGCCAGGAAGCGGCTAGTTAACATGATGACTAGATAAATCCTGTTAAACGACACCGATTAAGTGTCTTAAGTACAGCTGTTCCTGGAGACCTCAACTATTTAGCCTGTTAGGAGGGTCCCAGTCGTGCTTTTCGATTCAAATATAGCTAGAAAGCATAGGTCTCTAAAGTGTTCTGTCGTAAATGTGAATTATGTAACTCTGTATAACAATCTTCCCATGCACATAACGTTGCAACATGATAGACGATTCTTGTTGATGTCATATAAAATGAATGCCGTCCGGACCATTTATGTATTTTCATGTGATATCTGCCGATTTTGTTCTTAGAATAATAATTTAATAACTTCTGTCTTGCTCAGGGTTACACGTCATTTTGGAATGATTGCATATCATCTGGTCTGAGAGGGTGTATGCTTATTGAGCTGGCCATAAGAGGACGCCTGCAACTGGAGGCATCTGGAATGAGGAGGAAAAGCCTTCTGTCCAGAAAGGTGTGTGTGTGTTTTTGTGTGTTTTTTATGCTATTTACACTTCATCTTGACTCTTTCTACTTGATTGTTCATCAGGTTTTGTGTAAATCTGATGCCCCCACTGGAGACATGTTGCTGGATGAGGCATTGAAACATATTAAAGAGACTCAACCTCCAGAGACCGTCCAGAGCTGGGTTGAGTTGTTAAGTGGTGAGTTGTGAATATATTTGACGCATGTAGAGGTGGGCGATATATTGTTTAGACGATAATATCCAAATTGTTGTCTGGACGATATGCAAAATTGGGATATCGAATATTTCCTAATTTGTACAAGCCGACCCCCCAAACATGAAAAGAGCTGAAGGAAGTTAAAGAGAAAACAAATAATGCACACTATAACCTTCTAAACAATTATATGTAGCGATTTTAATACTGTAGGGGTTTGTTTGACTGTGTTTTATTTTATTTTTTGTACAAAATCACGATCGTTCCTCAATTGCATGAGAGTAAGCTGCTACTAATTTGCAATAACTACGAAGTTCTTACCTGTGTGTTTTGACGTTTCTTAGGTTGAAGCAACAATCCAAAATCGTAAAGAGTAAAGCCGATGTACGATTAATAAAATAGCTGCCAGAAAAGGCAAAATATGCGTTGTTTGTGGAAAAATGATCTGAAGTTAAAAAGTTTTTTCTTAAATGTCTGTGGTGTCCTCAAGTGGCGAGCTTCGTGATTGCATCATTAGAAAATTGCGTTGTATAATGAGTCCAAAAGATGGAATTCATTTTCCCAAGAGATCGGTTCCGTACGCATTACAAACCGAACCATTCCGGTGGTTGGACCATTTTTCCTGCCGACCAAAATCCACGCTGGAGCGAACACCACAACGTTGCGCAACATAATGGCAAATGTAATGAAAGCGGAACGAAACTCATTATTTTGTGCTTCACGGGCCGTTTATCAGTTTGGACGAATGTCAGTGCAGCGCGAGCCGATCTTGATTAAGCGACACCGTTACTACATAAGAGATCCAGTAAACAAAGCATTTGAATTCGCCACTTAAGTAATATCATCGCTGCGAAATCTAGTGAGAAGCATTACAATTTCTCCGTTATTAACGGATCAAACAGCGCTGATGTGGAAACCAGGAGAAACATTGTTCCATGAATGAACTAGTTAGGTTTTAAGTCCACAGATCATTCACCATGGATTTAATGTAGTAACACTAACTTGTAACCATGGAAGTTTGGCAGAAATATTAAAATGCTTTCAAGTACGTCACACATCTTTTTCCAGCACTTCAAAACTCAAATGTTATTTAAATGTTATTTTTAAACATTATTTGTTCATCCTTCAAAGATTACCCCCATTTATAAAACTAAAAGTTTCAAGATGTAGGAAAACTCACACTTATTTAAAAATAATTTTCTGTTAATAAATAGGAAATTTCTATGGCATTTCTTTATTTTTGCTGTATCGAAAACGTACCGAACCGTGAGACCACTGTATCGTATCAAACAGAACCGTGAATTTTGTGAACCGTTACACCCCTATTAAAAATATAAAAGAACAATAAATATTTTATTATTTTAAAAAGTCTCTTAAATCAATAATGTCTCATATCTTTATGTACTAGTAATTCTATACAATAATAGGTCAAATGCAGCAAGTCAAAAGACCAACTGGACCTTCTTTGCCAGTTTGCACACATTTCTTTGAAGGATTGCAAAAATATCGTCTGAATATCGATATCGAGATATTGAAAACAAATATCGGGATATTCATTTTTGTCAATATCTCCCACCCCAATCGCATGTACAAGTATGTTACTCTAGTTACTTATTAGAGGGGGTAAATTCACAGTTCCAAACCTGTATGACTTGCTTTCATCTGTGAAACACAAAGATATCTTTTTAAATGTTTAATTTGTTTTGTTTGTTTGTTCGTTTGTTTTTCATAAAATGAAAGTCAGTGGGATTCAGTGTTATTTCAATCCCCTCTGACTTTTGTTGTTTTATCAAAAAAGTTGAAATATTCTTCATAAACTTTTGGAACGACATGTAAATGGCATAATTTTTTATTTTTGCCTTAAAGTCAGTGTGTTACTTATGTGATCTGATTCATTTCATGAAATAGAATAAAAAAAGTGCGGTTAGGGATAGTCATTTAGTTTTTTTTCCCTAAACCGACAACCGAAACTCGTTTTTTAAAATTACATTTAATTAGGATGGTTAAGTGTATGTGACCCATTAAAAATAACAAAATTTGTTTTCCAGGGTTTAGTTTTACATGTGCAAATAGCAGAATAAACAACAGAACATGAGGATTCGTCGTTGCATCATGCACCTGCAACGGTTCTATGAAAAGAGTAAAACAGAATAAAAGCATATTTATAAAAGGAATAAATATGCAAAATAGATTTCACTTAAATATTAACAGATTAACAAAATAAAATAAAAAAACTGTGGCAAGTAGGAGCCTATATGATGAGTCTCGGTTCATTTTTTGTGACTGCACAAAGCGCATCCTTTGTTTTCTTTAATTTACAAAAGCACAATGTTTTGTTTTTATTGTGAGTGTACAGAAATACGTGTAAACAGTTTCTAATGATGTCTTCCTCTTATCTGCATTATCATAAAGGGGGTTTAAGTTGTTTCCGCTGTTTAAGTTGTTTCCGCTTGAATTGTTGAAACCATTTAAGTGATCGCGCCGGCACCTCACGCGCACACACATAACACGTCAGCTCTTACTAACTTGACATCACAGCCTGTTCATAATCAAAATAAAATATACAGTCAAACCAAACATATAACAAGTTACACACGCTCAGTTTGGTTGCCAAACATTTCATTTCTGCACATGTGAAGCATGTACAAAGTACAAAGCTTTGTTTACATAATAAATAAAAGTTTATCATCCAAATACATTACAATAATTTGGAAACATCTGGATTTGTTCTGGCTATAAGAGCCCAATGTCGGTTTCTGTTTCGCTTTTAATTAATACATTTTGGCTGGATGTTTATAGCTACTTTTATTGTTCATTTTTGTTCTGTTCTAAATACCGTTCAATTTAAAGGATTTAATATGGAGTGAGGGAAACTAAAATAGCCTATATCTATGTTTATAGTATTTTTAATATTTGTAAACCGTACAAAATACAGTACAGGTATTTTGCATTAATGTAATTTTAAAAAATCTCACTTTTTTGGTTTCTTTATTCTCTCAAAAGTTCAATTTTATGTGTAGAGTTTTTTAACCATGCAGCAAATGTTTTCAAAATATCTTGATAAATTGCTTTTAAACCGCTAAACTGATAGTATTTATCTAAAGATTCTTAATGTCGGTTAACCGGTTAATTATGAGCATCCCTAAGGGCAGTACTTTTTTCTGTTGATTTTATCTGCTGGGAATTAATTGGATCATCAAAAGTGGGTGTTGCATAACAGAATGAAGCCCAATGATTGGAGGTGTGAAAAAAATAAGAGGTATTTGTGGCACCATCCAAAATAAAAGATTAGTTATTTTGATATAGTGGGCTATTTTAGATGTCATGTTAAGCTTTGTTGATACAAATATGCTAAAACATCAAAAAGTACTAGAAATGGATCATTCCATGTTTAGTTTTTTCAAAGGCCTTTTTACATTCTTTAGGTGAAACTTGGAACCCGTTGAAGCTGCACTACCAGTTGCGAAATGTCCGAGAGCGTTTGGCTAAGAACTTGGTGGAGAAGGGCGTCCTCACAACGGAGAAGCAAAACTTCCTGCTTTTCGACATGACCACCCACCCGCTCACCAACAACAACATCAAACAGCGACTGGTGCGCAAAGTCCAGGAGGCCGTCCTGGAGAAATGGGTCAACGAGCCCCAACGGATGGATAAGCGTCTGCTGGCTCTGCTGTTCCTGGCACATTCCTCTGATGTTCTAGAGAACGCCTTCGCTCCACTGCTGGACGACCAGTACGATCTGGCCATGAAGAGGGTGCGGCTGCTCCTGGATCTCGAGCCGGAGGCCGAGGCTGCCAAGTCGGGCGCCAACGAGCTGCTGTGGGCGGTAGTGGCCGCTTTCACCAAATGAACCTCCAGAGTAGAGAGAAAGGGACTCAAAGTTGTGCTCATGGCATTGGACTCAGATCACTGGCCCCAAGCTTGGTTGATTCGGACTGATATTGGTGATGGTGTTGATGGAAATACAATTTTTGAAGGAGATGATGATGACACTTGGAAAGGGATGGCTTTTTCTCATTGTCACAGATCTGACTCAGACCTTCACAAAGGTGTTGCCCTGTCTACGTCTAATGGCCAATAGTTGCTACATGATTGCAATTCACTGTGAGGCTTCTTGTAGTTCATGCACTTAGATCATAAAGTTCATGTAAGAACGAAAAGGAGCGCATTGAAGGAAGTGTTTTGTAAAGGGTCTGTTTCCCTGTACTAAACTAGGCCGTGACTCTAATCCTAATCCAGATCCTGGTAAAATTCTACAGTAATCTCAATATCCATGTATCTTTGAATAAGGAGCCACTACTTCCGAATACACGGGCTTGATGATCCTTGTCATGGTTTCATGAAAAGGTCCTTTTCAGTTGCTTTTCCATATTCAGCAGGAAATGAGCCGTGAGCTTCTGATACCTGAATTGGGTCTTGAATTAACAGAAAATAAACCATTTCACATTTAAAAAGACTGCAATGCAAGCATCAGTTTTTCTCTGGTGCTTTGAAGATAATATGACCCTTTTTCCTTGCAAGTCTTCTTTCGAGAAATCCACTCTTTCTGAATGCTCGAAGAATAAAATGTTCAAATGTGTGCTAATATTAGTGGTTTAAATTCAAAGACAATTTGCTGGCGATTCTCATCAGCCTGTGTATAAAGTGACTAAAACCTGATGGTGATTGTTCTTTTACTCATGGCCTTTTTGTTTAGCTGATCAGGAAATCCAGTTCATCTATTCAGCCCAAGATTTACAGCTATATTAATTCAATTTTACGATGAGTTTTGTACTGTAATACACCACAAACAGGTCATGGAAGCATTGAGCTCACATAGATCCCAAGTCAAACATCTGGGTTTAAGTTGCCTCATAACTTTCATCCATTTCATGCAAATGCCAGTCAAACACTAGCAGAGCCCCGACATCAAGGAAGGCTTTTATTCCCGAGGCCTGTCCATAGTGATCACTGCATTGATGTAGCTGTCTCGTCTCATATATATGGTTTCATTCATGTCATAATATCTCCTCTTGCTATATTTCCAATTTTTATACTATGTTTTTAATCATTTTTAATTTGTTCCTTCCTTTAGCTGTTTGCATAATATTTGCCGGAGTCAGTTGTCATGTTTTTGGTTTCTTCTGTCCTGAAAAGGACTGGTAATGAACGGGGTATGGATATGCCCTTCCCGTGAAAGAAGCAGGTGTTTGACATGTTTATTTTCTGTTAGTAAAAAATACGTAATGAGCTGTAAAAAATAGAGATGGTGTGAAATGGATGCCCTGATTTGTACATCTGCTTTTTATCATATAATAAAGGAATCTCTTTAAGTGCCTGAAAGGGATATGAATATTAGCTGCCCTCGTTCTTTAAGTGATGTACACACTTAGTTTTAGTGCTGTGACTGTATGGCTCTGGTGTAATGATGCAGTCAAATGATATCTGGTTTATTGTACATGAACATGTACAGGGAATGATCATGCCATGATGATACATACCAGAGCACACAAGGAGACCATAACCTCATGAATGCTTACGCTAGAAGGTAAAGCACCGCAGTGTGCTTTTTCCTCCAAACACATCTTGCAGTTCAGACAAGATTGAACAAGTTCAACCAGTTCAGTAGGATAAATGAATGTTGATTCAGAAACCGATCTAATGGTGTTGGATCAGTTTTACTTTTACTTACTTAAACCAATAACTTTTTTCCCCCAAAGAACTGCTTTATTTGAGTCAGTCTTTCAGGAATCAAATTAACTCGAACACTGGTTGTGCTCAATGTTTTGATTCACTGAAAAATCGCACTAAAAAAAAGAAAAATCGGGTGAGTTTCCCTAAAGCATTGTTAGCCAATTATGGTCTCAAGTTCTGTTGAATTGTGTTGGTACCATTGGAACCTGCGACCAAAGTTGTCTACAGGAAACGCATACCTGGTCATGCTATATGTTCTTGATTCACTATAAATGGCCGGGTCATTAGAGACGTTTGTTCGTAAGCAGACTTTAGGTTGCACTGCATATTTTTGATTCACTTTTAAAATGGTTCATACAAGTCACCAACACAATCTCATCGCAATTGGTTTTACATTTTTACGAATTAATGGCTATTTATATTAATTTGTTTAAATGAACTGGGGCCTGTTCTTCGTACGTCGCTAACTCACTTAGCTGGATTTGATTTTTGGCGATTTGGCATGATCTTGGATTGTTTGGTTCTTCGACGCTCATCCTGGACGGTTATTACATGTTAACAGGATTAGATCGCGGCTTTTTAAGCGGAGCTGATACCGGAAGTCTTTTAGCGCAGCGCGATAGTGTAGGCTACTTTTTGAGAGATATCATTTTTCTCATGACTCGTGAGGATGTCGTTTACATCATTAATTTGTTGGAAACGCATAAATGTTCGACTCGTCGGAGTCGGGCTTTAATAACAGTGCAGGCAAGTTACTATTGCGATTCTTATCCAGATTAGTATTATATCAAATTTTAAAAAGGCAGTTGACTGACTAAAATCTCTTAGTGTGTGACTATGTTCCATATCACAAATATGGCCAGGATCTGTGCATGACTCAAGAATTTTCAGAGATTTATGCACATTATTTGAACGTGGTAAGGAAAAATATAAATATCAAGCTCACTGTATTACATACACGTATGCTTATCCTAACAGAACTGACTTTTTCCATTAAACAGGTGATTACAACAGGATCCTGCTTGGAGACAGGTGTTTTATGACCCCATTCCCTGACCCGAACCCCAGACCAGTTCCAGTGCAGCTCTAGCCAGGACAAGGGCACACAATGAAGTGCATTACAAAGTGTTGTAGCTACTTTCTTCCCTTTTGATGTAACATTAGAAAAAGTCCACTTACTGCACATGCTTCAGCCACTTACTTGAGAACACATAAAAGTGTTGGTGTATTGTTTAATACTGCACAAAAGAGGAAAACACAATTTCATTACTATGAAGTACACTGGGGGGAAATGTGATCAATAACTCATGGCTACATATTTTTTTTTTACATTAACTATGTAGTTTCACAGTCACACATGTACACTTTCACAAGTCAAAGCAATTCATTGCTACTCAAGGTTTAACAGCTGATATGACTGGACAGCCATTTGGATTATAGGCATACTTAATTTAATGCAGCAACAAATTATTTTACAGTGTATACTAGGATCATTTAAAGTTCATTTACCAGCAGTGAAGGTGTTCTGCTCCTGGCCTCTGGCTGTGGGTCTGAGGAAGAGCTGAACCCAGGGATGCCCTCCACAAGGTTCACATTTAACCCAAGGGTCAGCTCTTCTGCCTGGGTATAATGTGGGGGTGCAGGACCACCACCTGTTTGTTTTTCTTTTCTTTTCTTTTTCTCAGCCTTTTTCTTGGTTGCTTTTATAAACAGGCAAACATTTATTAACAGTGCCTTTTTAAAAGAGATTAGTTAGTACAAATTAGCCTACTATTATGTAGAATATTCTAGTACTTCACTTTTACTTGTTCCCATGTTCTAGTAGTGGGTGGTGACTCTGACATTACAATGAACAAAGTTATTAATTATTTAGAAATTATTAAAATATCAAAATATATACTTTAATAAGTGATAAAAACATCTAACTACAAACTTAATTTGTTTGCTACGTTTTGCCAGCCCTCTCTCTTGGCTTTTGCACACTTTGAGGTGTGTTCCCTGGCGTTTTAATTAAGTTTTCAAATTCTGCATATCCTTCAAGCAATAACTCTTGCTCTTCTGTGGAGAAAAAAACCGAGCGCGCTCTTTGGCCACGGTGAGCAGCCAATAGCAGCGTTGCTGATCAATGTTTCTACTTTCGATACATATCCCCTTTTAACCCCGCGCATGAACGCGCAATTATCTCAGATAACTCGATCCAGCTATACTAATCATAACCGGCAGGAGTGTTCGAAGAACCTAATTAGCCGGATCATGATGAGCACGATGATATTATCTTTGATGTCTCGTTTGATCTCGGATGTATTAAGCAACGTACAAAGAACGGGCCCCTGGACTCATTTGTATGTTTTTGTAAGATTTGCTATTGGCTACGCCCCAGTGACTGTTATTTTAAGGGGTGGAGCTTACAGTTTACGTCGTAGGCTAGTGCTTTCAAATCGATTAATCGCATAACATAAGATTGTTTATATAGTATTTGTGTTTATGTATGTATTTTATTTTTATATATATATATATATATATATATATATATATATATACATATATATATGTGTGTGTGTGTGTGTGTGTGTGTGTGTGTGTGTGTGTGTGTGTGTGTATACTGTATTTACACACATTTATAATATAATAATATATACACATATATTATGTAAACACACAATTTTATAGATGCAATTAATTGAGATTAATCGATTTGGGCAGTACTAAAAAGTCATTCAAAATCGCCACATTAAATAGGCATAAAAATCTTATAAATAAATTTGAGAAACTAATCACACACATGCAAGCTGTTTATTTTGTAGTCTTTGTTATATTTCATCAGTTTCAGAAAACACCATAAAACATTATCAGAAACAGAAAGTAGCCCTATTAAACATTTCATTTGCTTATACAGGAGATTGCTTAGCCTACTGTAGGTATAGATTTTCACTGCTATCACATGGAAAGTAGGCTATGTTAGGCCACCTGTAAATTATAGATTTACATATTACGAACAGCCTGTATCATTGTACCGTTACAATTAAGTGCTTTAAAAATCTTTGCATTTCGTTAAAATAGTCAACTCCTAAACATGTGTATAACACTGGGAATTATTGACCAAAGAATAAGCCAAACACAATTGCAGGTCCTCAGAATAAAATATACAGTGCTTCATAAAAAATATTTGGACACTTACAAAATTACTGCATTGGACATAAAATATCAAGCAAGTGGCATAACTCAACTTTTTCCTCAGAAATACCTTTTTTGAGCCACTTTTTTTTAATTGTTTTTTTTTTTCTTTTAAATCTTGTCTCAAGGTAATTTCTCATGAATAAATTAAGTCAGTTCCTCCCAGTATGAAATAGGCTACACTTTATTATCACTAGACTTGGCCTAAAAGCAAGTGTAGCTATAAATCAGGACATCCATTTCGCACTATCTCTATTTGTATACACATTGAGTAGCCAATTGTTTATACTAAATTCAGAATTGTTAGGAAAAGAAATCCAGTTGTAAACGAGCTCGATGAATGAAAACTCATTCAGTTCAAACCCCCTCAGAGAAACAGTCAAGAGACTAATATGGTCTCAGAATAGCACAGAAATGGTCCATGTGTTTCGATGTCCTCGCGGGCCATCCTCTCCATGTCTTCGTCCCGGAAGTCCATTCCTGTTCAACTTTTTGTTGTTGTGGTCTGTGAAAGACGACGCACTTCGTCTTCAGAAATGAATCCTCTTCAGATGTCAGGTGTACGTTGGTTCGGATTCCTTCTTTTTCAGCTTTTTCCGTCGTTCTGCATTCTCTGGAGTGCGATTATGAGCTCCAGTAACTTGTATTTCCAATCCAATAGATCTCCAATTTTGCGCAACTGTTGCGCGCACTCGACAACAGCGGGTTGCTCTGTATGGGCAAGAAGTGAAACTCGTTACGTTTCAAGTTGTAATCATAGGTATTTTGAAAATAATACTTGTTTTAAACATGTCTTACCTTTCTTCGCCATTTCAGACCGTGAGTGTGTTTTCAGCCGTGTGTTCAAAGACTCAGACAGGATGAATGATCAAGCGCTCGTTCCTTCAGAAGCGGCTGACAGCAGTGATCGCATGCACTTCTCTGAATTATTGTGAGAAGCTTCTGCGCTTAAATAGCTAGTGACGCGTAAACAGCGTGACCAAGAATTCCCGTTGACGTGGTATTTGCATGTGCAGTTTCCGTGTATTTACATTGCATCTACCTGTTCTTCATCGGCTGAAGGCTGTCCCATTGAACTGATAAAATGTCCACCTCATGACCTTATAGCCTACATAAGTAGTCTACTGTACACTGTGTAGGCTACATTGTGAGAACGATAACAGTGAAAGTATACTGAATCTGTAGAGCTATAGCCTTGTTTTGTAGAAATCATCACTGAACCACAATAACACGATAACATGACCTTATATAGACTATTAAATGGGGAAGATGGGGAAGTTTAAGAACAATGTTTATTTAGCCTATTCTAAATTGTAGCCTAACATTTAGATACATTATGTAGGTTATTACTAGTAAGGGAAATAAAAATAAACATTTGCTAATTTAGATGTAGCACAAAATGTACAATTATGAAAAGAGGTCATCTAATTACCGTGACAGCTAAACTTTTACAGAACATGATTTGATATTCTTATTAATATGTTTTTTAAGTGTCATTTGTGTAAAATACTAAATAAACTATTTTATTTTAAAATGTGTTTAGACAATTTAGTTAGACAAAGCATGCAGAATACTATAAATATTCTTTAAACACGTATTTATTCTATGACTTAGGCTATATAGTCATATGAATATTTACATAGGCCTATTGCACATTTTTTAAATTGAAGATATGTCATATTGCAAGATTATGAATTTTATACTGAATGATTTCACTCAATTAGGTTTTAATTAATGGCAAATATATCTAAAATGTACATCAAACTCATGGACTTATTGAAGAATAACCCTGAAAAAGAATAACGCTTAATAACATCTTTTTTTTTTTTGATTTTTTTTTTTGATTTTTAACTTTTTACTTCAAAATAAAACAATATGTTTTACTCCACAAATCTAAAAACATCCATAATTAACAAATAGATATACAAACTGTATTTAACTAATACAATGTCATGAATAGCCTAGTTGTTTTTTCCAGAGACACAAAATTAGGTAATTTAACCTCAAAACTGTTTCGACTGTCAGATGCAGATGTTCAGATGAAATTACATTTAGCTATATAGGACTAGCCCCACATATAAAGTTAGATAAAAAACTCCAAAATTTCCTCAATTGCGAACACCATTGTGATTGAAATGGAGTTTCCCTCGTGAGCTGAAAAAAAGTAGAAATTCCATGACGAAAACATTCCATCTTAGCTGCTTTTAGTTTCACTTGTTCAGTCTTGCCTCCCTCCCTAATCTGGACGCTGATTGGTTGAGCTGAGCTGTCATTTACATTATCTTATCGTATTGCTATTATAATAAAAAGAAGCCAACAAATAGTTCATTGCGTTCACTTCTATTAGGAATGTGGCAGTGGCAGTCTTTTGTTTTTCTGAGATCTCTTTCGTCATTATAACGTGACGTGTGATAACATTTAGTTTGGAGGAATGGGACTGTCACTTGATGCAACCACCCTAATTAATAGGGGTGAAAACATGTTTTTACTACAATTAGGCCATCAGATTTATTGGGTTTATTATCTCTAATTGAATTACAAAAAAATAAAATAGGGCCTGTATAATTATTAACACGGAATTCTTTTGTTTATGCTCTTATTACCCTATTAAAATACTACAAAATTATTAACCTGAAAAACATAATTGCTGTAAAACTAAATCCCAATTTATATTCTGCGTCGAACTCGTCACGCCGTAACTTCGGCGTACCCTGACGTGCACCTCTCCAAAAATGTATGTCAATACATAATAATTTGTATTGTCAATACAAAAATGCGTCAATTCTACGCGGACGCAAGCGCTGTGATTGGTCTGCTAGAACTCCCTCGGGTTTCACATGCTCCATCTGCATGTGTAATTGCGCGTCAACGCGGACCACGACGCAGTTCAATAGTGTCCAGTAACTGAGAAGCGGTTCTTCATGAAGTGGACAGGCAGTTCCAGAATCGCCCAAATGGGGGAAGCATAGAGCAGGTCAGATGAGATGACGTCACTCCAGTCAGACAGTAAAAAAAAAAACGTAGACTGCAAACAAAAATATATTACAACGAATAAAATATTTGTTTGTTTGTTTGTTTAATTAATTTCTCTTAATTCTCTTAATCATTCCATACTAGTATCATTGTTTACAAGCGAGCCATTATAGGCCTATTGCTAAATAAATAAGCTTTTATAAAGATGTGACGTATGGACTCCAGTAAATAAATGTTTTCCTTAAAACAGAGAAGGGCCAAGAAAGAGTAGAGATGGGCAAATAAAAGTAAAAGTAAAACACAGGCTAAAAGAACTGATGCGAATCATGGCTAATAATAGGCTACATTGAATCAGCGACCAGTAGCTGTCATTCATAGTAATCAGACAGCAATAATATTGGGGGAAAGTATAAAAATGTCTAGAACACGGACAGAGAAAGCTAAGCTTAGGCTACAAATGCCCGTCAATTCAACAGTTTATATCATAAACGGCATATGCCGTGGAGCCATTCCACCGAAAGGGTGACATTTCTGTCCTCAGGACATTAAATGCATAAAATTGCATGAAATTTAACTCTAAAAGACATTTTATTATTAAGCAAAATGTCCTGCACATTAAGCTAACTACAAATTTAAAATGTATAATTAAAAACATTAATAAAAACTACATAGAACACTAAAAAATAGCATTTTCTGCATGTCCCCACTCTCTATCTCTAAAATTTACCATGAAATATGATGATTAAAATCCCTCAGAAATCTTAATTTGTTTGCATTTTTGTGTGACTTTATATCCAATCTATGCTTTAAAATGTTTTTTTTTTCATGAGAAAAAAAATATTTTATCTAATATTTTAGATTAAATACAAATTTTAGTCGTGTCCCCGGGTTTTCACTCAGTCCTGTTATCCTAACACATCCCCCCCTCTGAAAAAATTGGAATATTCCACAAGACACATTTTCAACAGGAAGTTGCATCATCTGGATCTTCTGAAGGCAATGGGAAGACCATAAGTCCTCTCATTTTAATTTCTGTATATTTGATGAAATTGTAACTATGACTGAGAGGGTAAATCTCAACATACTGTCCTGTTCCCGAAATTATTTCTTAGATTTTATTTGTTTATTTTAAAAATATGAACTTTTGGTAAGTCACTAGAAATTGCTCAGTGTCCTCATGCTGTTAGCATGTATTCTATGTGACCATATGGCATGTATTTGATAACTTTTTGCTTAAAAACGCAATCCTGTTACTTTCAGTCCTGTTGCTTATATGAATAAATAACAGGAGTGAGTTAAAGTAACAGGAGTGAGTAGAGTCCTCTGTTTTGTTGATTTAATACTGTAAATATTAGTTTATATAATACTATTCACCTGAATTATGACTTTTAAGGTTGCAATTACTTATATTGTGGACATTAGCATTAGTTTTATAATGTGAACACCATACTTCCAGGAAGCCAGTCCACCACGAGGTAACTTAAACGTTGTGTCTTTGTCTTTCTTATATTTTGTAGAAAATGGAGAAAACCCATACTATGCAGGTGCCAGAAACACCCACCTATGGGATATTGCAATGGAAAGAGCGAAACACACCCGCAACCCTCTCTTTTCCCCCTTTTTTGTCTTAATTTCCCTCTTTCTCCCTCCATCTCTCTTCTTCTCTCTCTCTCCTTCTTTCTCTTTCCACCTCCTTCTCTGTGAAGTACTTCTAGCACATAGTACATCACTTCAACACAGAAATCTTATGCACACACAGTCATGTTGTTACGATGTGGTAGAAATGAAGCGGAGACAGAATCCAAATGCAAGCACTTTAATAAAATAAACAGGTAATCCAATGGACTCAGGACAGGAACACGGAACAGCTACAAGCAACATCAAAACAACGACCGACAAAACACAACTGAAGCACAGGGGTTTAAATACACAGGCAAACAAGATAACGAGGGGGCAGGGCTAATTAGAAACACCTGGAGAGACTAATAAACAAGAAAAACTACAAAGGACTACAAAACATGGCACAGGACAGGAAATAACAAAAGTCAACACAAGACAAGGAAAACATAAGACAGGAATCGTGACATAGCCCCCCACTTAAGGAGCGGATTCCAGACGCTCCTCATGAACAGTCCCGGAGGGAGGTGGAGCAGAGGCGGACCCGGGGGCGGGATGGAGGGCCAGGCCCATGGAGCGGAAGAGGACCTGGATACTGCGGCAGGACGGAAGGCCAGGGTGGAGCATGATGTGCAGGCGGCCAGGGTGAAGCAGACGACCCATCGGGCGGCCAGGGCGAAGCAGACGACCCATCGGGCGGCCAGGGCGAAGCAGACGACCCATCGGGCGGCCAGGGCGAAGCAGGCGACCCATCGGGCGGCCAGGGCGAAGCAGGCGACCCATCGGGCGGCCAGGGCGAAGCAGGCGACCCATCGGGCGGCCAGGGCGAAGCAGGCGACCCATCGGGCGGCCAGGGCGAAGCAGGCGACCCATCGGGCGGCCAGGGCGAAGCAGAAGACCCCTCGGGCGGCCAGGGCGGTGAAGACCCCTCGGGCGGCCAGGGCGGTGAAGACCCCTCGGGCGGCCAGGGCGGTGAAGACCCCTCGGGCGGCCAGGGCGGTGAAGACCCCTCGGGCGGCCAGGGCGGTGAAGACCCCTCGGGCGGCCAGGGCGGTGAAGACCCCTCGGGCGGCCAGGGCGGTGAAGACCCCTCGGGCGGCCAGGGCGGTGAAGACCCCTCGGGCGGCCAGGGCGGTGAAGACCCCTCGGGCGGCCAGGGCGGTGAAGACCCCTCGGGCGGCCAGGGCGGTGAAGACCCCTCGGGCGGCCAGGGCGGTGAAGACCCCTCGGGCGGCCAGGGCGGTGAAGACCCCTCGGGTGGCCATGGCGGTGAGGATCTTTCTGGTGGCCGTGGGCCCCTAAGTTGCCATGGCGAGGACCTACTACCCCCCCAAAAAAATTTCTTAAGGGTAGTTACGGGGTCATAGGCAGGAACAGACACCGGCTCAGGCTCAGGAACAGGAACAGACACCAGCTCAGGCTCAGGAACAGGAACAGACACCGGCTCAGGCTCAGGAACAGGAACCGGCTCAGGCTCAGGAACAGGAACAGACACCGGCTCAGGCTCAGGAACAGACGCCGGCTCAGGAACAGACACCGGCTCAGGCTCGGGAACAGACAACACACACACTGGCTCGGGAACAGACAACACACACACGGGCTCGGGAACAGACAACACACACTCGGGCTCGGGAACAGACAACACACACTCGGGCTCGGGAACAGACCACACACACACTGGCTCAGGAACAGACCACACACACACTGGCTCTGGCTCGGGAACAGACAACACACACACGGGCTCGGGAACAGACCACACACACACTGGCTCTGGCTCGGGAACAGACAACACACACACTGGCTCTGGCTCGGGAACAGACAACACACACACGGGCTCGGGAACAGACAACACACACTCGGGCTCGGGAACAGAACACACACACTGGCTCAGGAACAGACAACACACACACTGGCTCTGGCTCGGGAACAGACAACACACACACGGGCTCGGGAACAGACAACACACCCTCGGGCTCGGGAACAGACAACACACCCTCGGGCTCGGGAACAGACAACACACACACTGGCTCGGGAACAGACAACACACAGAATGGCTGGGGAACAGACACTGGCTCCGGTTCTGGAACAGACACCAGAACAGAAACAGCCACAAGGACAGACGTAAACACAGAAACAAACATAGAGCGATCAGGTTCAGGCGTGACTTGAACAGTCTCTGGATCGGCGGACGTGACTTGAACAGTCTCTGGATCGGCGGACGTGACTTGAACAGTCTCTGGATCGGCGGACGTGACTTGAACAGTCTCTGGATCGGCGGACGTGACTTGAACAGTCTCTGGATCGGCGGACGTGACTTGAACAGTCTCTGGATCGGCGGACGTGACTTGAACAGTCTCTGGATCGGCGGACGTGACTTGAACAGTCTCTGGATCGGCGGACGTGACTTGAACAGTCTCTGGATCGGCGGACGTGACTTGAACAGTCTCTGGATCGGCGGACGTGACTTGAACAGTCTCTGGATCGGCGGACGTGACTTGAACAGTCTCTGGATCGGCGGACGTGACTTGAACAGTCTCTGGATCGGCGGACGTGACTTGAACAGTCTCTGGATCGGCGGACGTGACTTGAACAGTCTCTGGATCGGCGGACGTGACTTGAACAGTCTCTGGATCGGCGGACGTGACTTGAACAGTCTCTGGATCGGCGGACGTGACTTGAACAGTCTCTGGATCGGCGGACGTGACTTGAACAGTCTCTGGATCGGCGGACGTGACTTGAACAGTCTCTGGATCGGCGGACGTGACTTGAACAGTCTCTGGATCGGCGGACGTGACTTGAACAGTCTCTGGATCGGCGGACGTGACTTGAACAGTCTCTGGATCGGCGGACGTGACTTGAACAGTCTCTGGATCGGCGGACGTGACTTGAACAGTCTCTGGATCGGCGGACGTGACTTGAACAGTCTCTGGATCGGCGGACGTGACTTGAACAGTCTCTGGATCGGCGGACGTGACTTGAACAGTCTCTGGATCGGCGGACGTGACTTGAACAGTCTCTGGATCGGCGGACGTGACTTGAACAGTCTCTGGATCGGACGGGACCAGCGGCGAGGACTCTGGGCTGACAGGAAGTACAGGGAGGACTTCCAGGCATTGCGGGACGCGGGAAGTCCTCTTCCTCTTCTGTCTCCGAGAGCGAGAGAGCGCTGGGCTGGACGAAACGAGCGGTGAGGGCGCTGTGCTGGACGGGACCAGCGGTGAGGGCGCTGTGCTGGACGGGACCAGCGGTGAGGGCGCTGTGCTGGACGGGACCAGCGGTGAGGGCGCTGTGCTGGACGGGACCAGCGGTGAGGGCGCTGTGCTGGACGGGACCAGCGGTGAGGGCGCTGTGCTGGACGGGACCAGCGGTGAGGGCGCTGTGCTGGACGGGACCAGCGGTGAGGGCGCTGTGCTGGACGGGACCAGCGGTGAGTGCGCTGTGCTGGACGGGACCAGCGGTGAGGGCGCTGTGCTGGACGGGACCAGCGGTGAGGGCGCTGTGCTGGACGGGACCAGCGGTGAGGGCGCTGTGCTGGACGGGACCAGCGGTGAGGGCTCTGTGCTGGACGGGACCAGCGGTGAAGGCTCTGGCTGGAAGTGGCTGACGTGAAGCTCTGGCCGGACGTGGCTGACGTGAAGCTCTGGCCGGACGTGGTTGACGTGAAGCTCTGGCAGGACGTGGCTGACGTGAAGCTCTGGCCGGACGTGGCTGACGTGAAGCTCAGGCATGTCGTGGTGAAGCTCAGGCATGTTTTGGTGAACGTGAAGAACAGGTGATGACGTGGCGTGCCACGGGAGGAAGCTCTCCAGACATCTGGAGAGTGCCTTTCTCCAGTCCAGACCGGAGAGATCGGGGAGCTCCCTCGGGTCGACCTCCTTAGCCCCCAGCCGGTAACACATCTTAATCGCCTCATCACCCAGAGAGCAGGAGGCAGCAAGGGGAACAAACCCCCAGGTGTACTGGAACAGATCAAGGCTTTCCAGGGCCAAGGCCGCGATCTGTCCAGCGAACTCCCGGTCTAGCCTGTGTAGATCAGGCGGGATCCGTGCTGCTGGATTCATATTTGTGGTCGGTCGTTCTGTTACGATGTGGTAGAAATGAAGCGGAGACAGAATCCAAATGCAAGCACTTTAATAAAATAAACAGGTAATCCAATGGACTCAGGACAGGAACACGGAACAGCTACAAGCAACATCAAAACAACGACCGACAAAACACAACTGAAGCACAGGGGTTTAAATACACAGGCAAACAAGATAACGAGGGGGCAGGGCTAATTAGAAACACCTGGAGAGACTAATAAACAAGAAAAACTACAAAGGACTACAAAACATGGCACAGGACAGAAAATAACAAAAGTCAACACAAGACAAGGAAAACATAAGACAGGAATCGTGACACATGTAGACTCTCTCCAATACACACACACATATGGACGCTCATTCCTGTTACAAAGTGTTCATTCCTGTTACTATTTTTTTTTTCTAAAAAAAAAAGTTAAACCAGTGTTTTTATCAGTTTTGTTTGGTCCATCATTACAATAGTTTAATAAATTTAATTATTATAACAATTATAAACTTGAGGGTTCGGTCTTCTTTAAAATGAAAAAATGGCTTTGTGTTTTTTATTAAAATACACCTTGCCTTAATATATAGGGATTTTTTTTCACAAATATCAATTATTTGAACATATAACAATTTCTTTAAAATAAACACTTTCTTGTGGGGAAAACAAAGGAATTAATTGACATGCTTTTAAACATGCTTTTTAAATGGCACATGAGTTTCGGTAACAGGACTGAGAAAATATGTGTCCATCTTCTGCTTAAACCTTGTAAAAAAAAACTAAAAAAAAAGTTGGCTGAGATTGACCAATACACATTTTGAATAGTTAAATATGTGTAGTATTAGATTCAGTGTTGAAAAAAGATAAAAAATCAAGTTTAATTTGGAGAGTTACAACAAGCAAATGTCACCCATTCGGTGGAATGGCTCCGTTACAGTTTAAGTGAACCAGCAGGTGGCGCTGTTTCATAACATATTATCCCAGTCATGGAAGACAAAAGTGTCGGGAAGTTACCTTTAACAACCTATAATATTGAAGAATCACCGAGGATCTGGACAAGACAGTAAATTGATACTTGTTTTGCAATTTAGACCCTGGATTATTTTTGCATCTCGCTCTTTATTTTCCTACCGAAGGCTGCTGGGGTCCAAACAACACTGGCCAAAAAAGCATGGCCAAAAAACAGATTATTTATTTATTTATAAAATAGCCTACTTTTGGTGAGTAAATGATGACAGAATTTTCTAGCTGGTCAAAGTCTGTATGCTACATCCTGAACCAGCAGCAAACTAGCTACAATCTGGTCATAAGGTGGTCAGGATGGTTTTTGTAACATAAAGCTGGGTAATGACAAATCTTTGAACAATAAATGGCAGCTATGCCATCCGAAAGCAGATTTACCAGTTTATAAACTGATTTTTTTCAACAGGGGGGCCTAATGGCTATTTCTGGATTACACTCAGATACAAGTCAGATTTATGAAGTGCTAAAAATGTTGTAAAAAGAGAAGCATTTAGATCTAAATTAAGCAGTTGTTCTTGTCAATGCACTGATATAATGATACATGTTGCTGTGGGATTTGACACCATATGAACACCTGTCTGGAAGACGTTGTGTGTTTGTCTGTGTGTGGCATCTAGTTGTTTTTGCAGATGAGAGATGCTTTACACCAACAGTATCCAACTGTTGAAAAGTAGCAAAAGGACCTTTATTAGCAGGTTTTTCTCAGTACACACCAAATCTGGGTGGTTTCGTTTACCATCAACAAAATATTGATCACTATTGCTTTTCAAAGTGTGTCATTAGTTGTGGACTATTAAGTTCTTGTTTCAAAGAACATGCCCGATGCCATTTGTATTGAAGTATGATGACTGTTTGCCTCTTTTGGTCCTTTAATACAGGGTTTTCAACCTTTTCTGACTCTAAGCCACCCCTTCTGATACAGTCATTTTTTTGTTTTATTTTTTTAACCGTAAATTATAACTAATTAAAAAAAAAAACTATATTTGGTTTTGGTATGATCTTTTTTACATTTTAAGAATTCACTAATGCTTACCAAGACTGCATTAATTTGATTTTAAAAAATACAGTAAAAAGTATACTATTGTTAAATATTATTACAATTTCAAATATCTTTTCTATTTGAATATATTCTAAAATGTAATTTATTCTTGTGATTAAAGCTGTATTTTCAGCATCATTACTCCAGTTTTCAGTGTCACATGATCCTTCAGAAATCATTCTAAAATGCTGATTTGATGCTCAAGAAACATTAATTATCAACGTTAAAAACAGCTGTGCTGCTTAATATTTTTTTCTGTTGAAATCATGATACAGTTTCTCAGAATACTTAGGTTATATAAATAGCATGAATGGATGATGAGTGAATTTGATTAATAGTTAAAAAGAACAGCGTTTATTTGAAAAAAAAAATTGTAACAATGTGAAAGTCTTTTCTGTCATTTTGCTGCATAAAAGTATTGATTTATTTTATTAATATGTATTTATTTATTATTATTTGCAAAAAATTATTTTTAAACATCAGTCCACAATCTCTCTCTGGACCCCCAATAACATGGTTCATGCCCGCTATCTCTCTCTCACACACACACACACTCACGTTGTGCATATTCAGTTTGTCATTGTTTGCAGACAAGGTTGCATTCTAGTTTTGACAGACAGGTAATGTTTTCCCATTTGGGCCACATAATGTCGCTCAGCCTCATTTAATTTACTGCATACCATTTAAGATGTGGCTCTGTGAGCCTCTGTGATCAGGAGAGAGCTGTCAGCTCAGCTCGCCTGAATGCCTGCAGCTGAACCGGCTGTGGACTCAGCTGATGACAGGGAAGTCATTTAGCTCCAGTGACAGGCCTGAGAGAGCAAGAGCTTGAGACTGCTCTAAAACCAGAGCTCACAAAGGAGAGAATAGAGCTACTCATGAAGGGATGCTTTGTGCATCAGGGAGGATGAGCCCTCCTGGTCTCACACCAATAGATCCGGTGCGATCGCATCATGCATACCGCCGACGTGCCTTTACAACCCACTTTATTCAGTCTTTAGTATCGCTTCTCATGCAGGAAGAACCTCAGGTTAATGCTGACCCCGCTAATGCTGAAGGTGTTGATGATCTTTGGCCTGCTTCTGCAATTTGGAAACTCCTGGCGTACGTTCTCTGTGACCTCGTGTTCAATCATAAAGCACTGAGGAAGTGTGGCCTGCTTTGTCAGACAATCGGCAGATCTGCAGTTTTGAGCTAACAGTCCCTAAAGGACCAGAAGACACAGCGAGGGTCCTGAACCTTGATGTGATGCTGTTGAAAGACAGGATTTCCCTGGACAGGAACCTTTCCCTCGTCTGACCCCCAACGTTCTCTGGCCCTGTGACCCCGTCCTGTGCACTAGAGCCCCCGTCACACTGGAGGGAGTGCGGGAGGCATGAGCCAGGACAGGAAGCCACGAGTCTTCCACAAGCTCCTTGGGGGTTATCGCTAGTTTCCCTCTACTGTAGCCATAATTGAACCACCCTCACGTCCCATTGTTCTGGCACAGTAAAGCCACACACGTTTCCTCAAGAGTTATTTTTGCCTGACCTGCTATGTTGCCTTGATTTATAATGGTTTCTGTCTTGAATGGGTCTTTCCCTTTTTCTCCGTTGCTCGGAGAAATTTCGCGGGCGAAATCCAGTCATTCCAAAAGAGCCGTGTGCTATCAGGAGTTTTGCATGAGGACAAAAAAGTTCAGATTTCGCTCATGTTCTTGTTGGTCACGTGAATTCATTGCGCTGACCAACAAAAAAGTGACTGATTTGAATGTGACTTTTTTTGTGAGTTCTTTTTCATACATTGCTACATTATTGACAATAGACAATTGATCTTTTTGCTATGGAATTTCACTGAATTTGGCCACATCTTTAAGGATCCTTTATTTGCCGTTGTTCTGCGAAATGTCTGGAGTTTCACATGAGGGCGAAAAAGTACCCCACACTAATTTCACTTGTGCATGTTGGTCACATGATTTTACTGCGCTGTCCACCAGAAAACTGGTTGGTTTGAAAGTTACTTCTGTGTGAGCTCTGCTTCATACATCGCTACACTGACAATAGACGGTCCTATTTTGGCATGCCAAATTTAACTGAAATTCGTTGATGCGATTGCACCTTTAGGGTGGAGTGGCAAAATGGCCGCAATGCAAAACAGCATCTACTCATTGACCAAGCATCTACTGCAATAGCTTTAGCTGTGCTATCA
Organism: Siphateles boraxobius; assembly: GCF_051911475.1. Classification (NCBI taxonomy): domain Eukaryota; kingdom Metazoa; phylum Chordata; class Actinopteri; order Cypriniformes; family Leuciscidae; genus Siphateles; species Siphateles boraxobius. Next base: position 20,017,307 of record NW_027508866.1, on the reverse strand, counting down.
TATCAACAGCTCATATGAATACTTAAACATGGTCCAAAGTCAAACTGTGTTATAATGCATATTCACTCAAAAGGGTGTGGCAGTTTGCCTAGGTGTGGTTACAGTCTGTGGCCATTAGGAACATTTACATTTACACACTTATTCATTTGGCAGAGGCTTTTAATCAAAGGGACTCTTCTAATTAGGAATTCTACAGCACAAACAAGAAGTGCTACATTCAAAGTGTTGCAATTCAAATTTCTAAAGTTGTACAAGCTACAGATGGCCCAGCAACTATCTGGACATTTAAAAATGTATTAATGTCATTGCATTACATACAACACAACAAAACCGAGTATCCAATAAATTATTATTTTTATCCATCTTGTCCAATAGGTTATTTTTAGTGTACACCACTATTTGAAGATCTTATGGTCACCAAAAGCTGCGTTTATATAATCAAAAATACACAAATTTAAAATAACTGTTTTCTATTGTAATATATTTTAAATTGTTATTTATTCTAGTGGAGAGCTGAATTTCCAACATTTCTTGTTATTATCAATGTTGAATCCGTTGTGCTGCTTAATATTTTTTGGAAGCATCAATTTTTTTCATGATTCTTTGATGAAAAGAAAGCTCAAAAGAACAGTATTTATTTGAAATAGAAATATTTTGTATTATAAATGTCTATACTGTCACTTTTAATTATTTAATGTATTCTTGCTGAATAAAAGTATTCATTTATTCCAAAAAAGAAAATAAATCTTACAGACCCCAAACTTTTGACCTCAATGGTGTTATTGTTGTTGAGCTTAGCTGTTAGATGATGACAAATGGTTCAACCTTCACTAAACTGTGCTGAAAATGGTGTTATTTCATTAAGGACAATCTGTTCAAAAGGCAAATTGAAACTGTGGTACTGTGGGGACATCAGAGCTGTGTGTCACTGCTATAAGAGAGGCAGTACAATCAGTGAGAAAAGGGCCGAGCACTGAGCCCTGAGCTACACCAGCGGTTAGCTGTGGTGTATTAAGAGTGATTGAATCATCAGTGTCACCATGTTGAATATTAACAATCTGAAATCCTGTTGTGTGGGGGAACCCAGAGGACAAACAAACTCTGTAGATTGTCAAGCGAAACGAAACGATACCCAATCAGAAATGGAGCTGATGGGCAAAGGAAGCATAACATGACTTCATCCAAATCTACTTTTTTTGCAAACTCTCTGTAAAAAGCAGGCCAAAGACTATTATTGCCATTTCTTCTCGTATGTGTTTAGTATTAAGTTAACAAGATTTCCCATGTTTCACATGCAGGTTGAAGCAGAGAGGATGCAGGATATATATGCAGCAGGCCTTTATTGAACAAACTCAAAATGAAACTCAGGATTCTCACAGACAGGAACAGAACAACCAATATAGAATACGGGCGACAACAGCCAACTACAGGACTAAACCAGGGCTTAAATACACAGGGACTAAATCAAGGAAACAAGACACAGCTGACATGACTAATCGAGGCACAGGTGAACAGGATAGTAAGAGACACTGGGTGAAAACTGGGTCACATTAACTGGCAAACATTACCTAACAAACACTAAACGTGACACGTGTTCACAGTCGGGACTCTTGTTGTTTGTGAATGAATCTGTTAGTGTGTTGTGTTGTGCTGTCTTGGTCACATCGCAGCACTCCACACACTATAGGAACAAAACTCTTGTATCTATGATTTTGTTTATCATGTTTGTGGTCTCTCAAATTTAGAAAATCTGTTAAGATCTTAATCTTTTATTGTGGGCCAGACTTAAGATGGAGGAAGCAAGGACTGAATTAAAAAGAACAATTTCAACTATGGTGTTAAATGTGGACAGATTGCACATGCAAATGCTCTAGTGTTATTTATTTACAGATTAATTGTGTTGCATTAAATGCGTTCTGCTGGCTTTTGCTTCTGAAGCAGGACCTGGCCATCAGTGAATGTGATATTATGATGTTTATTTGTCAGAGAATCTATTGTGAAATAAATGGCTCTCATCTCCTTAAGTATGTCGTTTTGTTTTTCAAGAGGCCGTTAGCTTAGTGCTTTGCTGTGTTAATGAAACATTAGTTTACTCAAGAGATCAGTTTACAGTGTTGCTCACACTATTTCTGCAGCACAACATGTGATTATAATATTACAGGACATAAAGAGCTTTACATAAAATCTGTATTTTATTGTGCTGATCCACTAGATACATAATTTTAGCTGAACTGTAGCATCTGCTTTAAACATACATGAAATCGAATAGATGAACAACACATTAGATCTAGTTTTAGCTCTCTCTGTGGTAGCTAAAATGAGGATTCTTATCCTAAATTATTAACTATTTCATCCAATGTCATTGGAGTTGACACCACCTAGGGGTTGAAGCGGGAGATGTAAGGCCTCTGGGGATAAAGGACCTGTGACTTCACCTGAGGGCGTGGCCAAAGCCGGAAGTGACAATCTATGACCTCACAGCCGGACTCCATGTGAAACAGATTGATTCAATCCGCTTTATATATTCTCAATTTTCTTTTTCTTTTGTTCAGCCACCAAAGTAGACTATTTATCTGCTACACCCTCTTCAGGACGAGACACCGACCACTGAACCTTTCTCATGAGCAATATCCACAGACTTTAATGGATTGGATCCATTTATCTTCATCTGTATGATTTAGATATATTACATAGATCTTGTATTTCCAATTAAGCTGGATATTTAAACATCTGATGAATCACATAAAGATCTTTCATTTCAAAATAACTTGTACAGTACAATAATATTAGATATTAGATTAGAATTGTTCTCTTGCAGATCCATTTATTTGAATTATAACATGACATATCTTCCCAACCTGATGAAGTCATTAGAGCACAATAATAATAATAAGATGGATTCTGATATCTCCAATACCTGAAACAACAATGAAGAAGACTGTTGGATTTCCAGTAGAGTCATGAGTTATGAGTATGATATCATAATTGCAGTAGAGAAATTCTGGCTAATGATCAGTTAAATTCAGTGATCTCTTACCTATTTGTTATTGTGGTGCCATCGATCCATTTCCACACTCCCTCTGTCTCTTTCAGACCAATCCAAAAATGATAATAACCTGCAACCTTCTGCAAAAACTCCTGTTATGATAGAACAGTAGTATATTGTATAATATATGTAGTAGTAATAATAATAATTACAATAACAGTAATTCACCTTTCTCTCACTAAAACAGAACGACCCATGTGTCAATGTGCACAAACAAACACAAAATATTTTTCTTTTTCACTCACTTGTTCCTCTTTGCTGTTTATGACCACTAGATCTGCTCCTCTCTGTTGACAGTCTCGTCTGCTTTCACTCCACGTCTTCATCTCAGATGAAATATAATAAAAACTGAAGTTGCAGTAAATCCATTTGAAGTTGTCAGCACGCTGATCTATTATTAAAACAGTTTAGATATTAGTTTACACAGTTCAGCTTTGTCCGTGTTGAAATTTATGAACAGACACTTGATGTTTAAGTCAATGCTTATTTTTATTGGAGTGGAATGATAGAAAAAAATATAAATTCTAATGATTTAAACACAAAATTACCTTGTTCACAAATGCCACGTTGGAGTTTATCAATCTTGTTTTTTATCTGCTGTCTTTCTTCAGTCAGATTATTGATGTGGGTTAGTAACTGGTTTCTCTCTGTGGTGAAATACACACAGAGCACCATTACAGCAGTCAGCAGAAGAACACACAGCAGACACAAACACACTTCAAGTGCTCTGTGCTTTCTATTCTTCAATGAGACACTTCCTGAAGACGAGTCGACAGACACAAGATTAAATTAGTTGTCACACTTCTACTCTTACAGTTTTGCTCAATCGCTTTGGCTCAATTCTCAAATGAGATCTCGCAAATAAGTTCAGATCTCTGATCAATCCATTTCTTGTTCAACCAAATTTGGATTTCTTTTTTATTTAAGCAAATTCCACCTGTTTTAGTACAAGTGTTTTTGTGCAAAAAAGTACTACACAATATCTTAATGCACATGGCCTGCTGATCATATTCAACACATCTAAACAGCCTTTCATCGTGTGAGCCATTCAGTTATCAAAATCTGTCAGACATACTTGTCATTTCTAAAACATATTTATGACATGGCATGTTTGTGATGGTGAAAAAAAGTTTTTCTTAACCTTAATTACATTTTTTGGGTGAGTAACTACATTTTGCAGACATGATGTCCCATTAAACAGTTGTGACAATTGAGTTTAGAGAATGTTAAGACTGTTTAAAAAATAAACCAAAGCTATTGAGAAAAACACAAGAGATACTACAATACCTCTGTCTGTCTGTTATAATATGTATCAGATGAATTATGTTACCTGTGTGTTGAAGTGGCTGATGTCTCTCTGTGTTTGTCCTCAGATCATAATGTCTCACAGTATCTGCACTGTCATAGATATCCACCATCATCTCCACTCTTTCTCCTCTGTCCATTTCCACAGTCTCAGTCATCAACATTACATCATCATATATAACTTCAGTTATCTCTGATCTCTTAATGTCATTCATTATAACACTGTATTAATGGTTAATGCTGCTGTTGTTCTAGCTTCAGATTGTTTAGGCTGCAATGCTTAGCATTTCATCAGCCTGTTGGAAATAAAGTCACAATGATCAAGGTGTGAATCATGTGACATTCAAGCTGCCAAGACAGGAAGTATTGAGATGTGCCTATTCACACCAAGAGTCTAAAAATAGAACATTATGATCATAAGAGGTCATGCAATCATCTCATAATTTTCTGCCTTTTCTCTAAAGCTGAATTTTGTGACTTCGGGCACCATTAAAGCATCACCAGATGGATGATGTGGAATAATAATCCAAAATAAGCCGGAATAATGTGGTGCTCACTCTTGACCCATTTGTTTATGTTTGGCAAGTCCACACATATACAAATTCTATATGGTGTCACTTGAGTTGAGTCTTCAACTCAATGTGATATGGGTCATTCAGCAATTCTAGAACACTGAACACTGATTGAAACTCTGCAATGTAGTTGATGTAATGTTGTATGACTGTATCAGTTTGATGAATGAGTTTCAGGGCCTATAGCAGGAAGACCCAGAAGAGATTTTGTGAGTTTGTTTACAACATACACATCTTGAATGCTGCTGTGTCCTTTTGCACTCATTACACACTGAAAACATCCTTTTACATCCAGAGTGTAATGCCCTGGGACGTGCAGTACTTTTGGGGGTGTTTTTAACTGACCGAACTTGTTTGCTTTGAAAATGTTCTCCGGAACGGCAGTCACAGCTGCTCCTGTGTCAAGTTCAAATTTGATAGGATTTCAATTCACAGTGACAGTCTCTGTCCAATCCGTTAACGGTCCCTGTCGATGCCTCACCGAGAAAAGCACAATCCTCGCCCTCAGAGAATTCTCTGTTCTGTTGTGAAACATATTCCAGTTTGTACGTCTGACATACGGCTACCGAAAGGGGCTATTTTCTTACATTTTCAAGACTCTACATTTTTCGCAGGATAGTCCTTTCAAGTCTGTCCCGTTCCACATCTACCACAGTCATTTTGTGATGATTTTTGTTTCCCTTTTTCATCATGATGTCTTTAGGGCTTGTTTTGTCTCTTAAAGGGGTGGTATAATGCCCTTTTCACAAGATGTAGAATAAGTATTTGATGTAAGCAGAGTGTGTATGTGAAGTTTTAGCTCAAAATACCCCACAGATATTTTTATGTAGCATGTTAAAGTGGTTTTTGTGTCTGTCCTTTTAAATGCAAATGATCTGCTAGTCCCGGCACAGAAGACGGAGCTTCAGGAGCTGGTGTCCTTTTACCTCACACAGACATGCACTGAACATTTCAAAAACTTTTAGCCTTTAATGTTCAAACTGGAGTAAGACAATGATGCAGAGACTCAAGAAGAAGTGCAGACAATGTGTATATGTAGAATGCAACAGGACATTTCTGAATGGTTAGTTGATGAATTTAGGTATCTTATAAGTTATGTGTAGTTATCTTCTAGTCATTGATTAGGATATTCTGTCATGATAATCCCGGGGCCGGGGTTTATGTAAATTTTAGGGTTGGTGATGTCTCTAACCCGGGAGTAATGTCATGTAGTCCCTACCAGCTGTTTTTTGTTGTCCTTGAAAAGCAATTTCTTGAAAAGAAAATATCTCCCTTTGCTTTGAAGCGTTTGAGCGTTGTAACTTTGCAGATGCTGTTTATGCTCAAACAGCAACATTACACAATAACTAAAGTTAGAAAAGTGAAATCATAATCAACCACCCCTTTAAATTGGACTGTTTTGCTGTTTGAGGCTTTACTTCTGATAGCATCCATATTCATGCTGTGAGTGGACGTTTAGTCAGATCCACTTATCAACAGTCAGATCAACAGTGCTGCTTCTCTGTAGCCCAGGTCAGGTGCTTCTGCTGCTGTTTCTGGTTCAAAAGTGGCTTGACCTGGGGAATGCGGCACCTGTAGCCCATTTCCTGCACACGCCTGTGCACGGTGGCTCTGGATGTTTCTACTCCAGACTCAGTCCACTGCTTCCGCAGGTCCCCCAAGGTCTGGAATCGGTCCTTCTCCACAATCTTCCTCAGGGTCCGGTCATCTCTTCTTGTTGTGCATTGTTTTTTGCCACACTTTTTCCTTCCCACAGACTTCCCACTGAGGTGCCTTGATACAGCACTCTGGGAACAGCCTATTTGTTCAGAAATTTCTTTCTGTGTCTTACCCTCTTGCTTGAGGCTGTCAATGATGGCCTTCTGGACAGCAGTCAGGTCGGCAGTCTTACCCATGATTGCGGTTTTGAGTAATGAAAAAGGCTGGGAGTTTTTAAAAGCCTCAGGAATCTTTTGCAGTTGTTTAGAGTTAATTAGTTGATTCAGATGATTAGGTTAATAGCTCGTTTAGAGACCCTTTTCATGATATGCTAATTTTTTGAGATAGGAATTTTGGGTTTTCATGAGCTGTATGCAAAAATCATCAGTATTAAAACCATAAAAGACCTGAAACATTTCAGTTGGTATGCAATGAATCTAAAATATATGAAAGTTTAATTTTTATCATGACATTAGGGAAAGTAATGAACTTTATCACAATATGCTAATTTTTTGAGAAGGACCTGTATATTATAGTATTATTTACAGATTAATTGTGTTGCATTAAATGCGTTCTGTTGGCTTTTGCTTCTGAAGCAGGACCTGACTATCAGTGAATGTGATATATGATGTTTATTTGTCAGAGAATCTATTGTAAAATAAATGGCTCATCTTTCTGCAGCACAACATGTGATTCACATTACAGGACATAAAGAGCTTTACATAAAATCTGTATTTTATTGTGCTGATCCACCAGATACATAATTTTAGCTGAACTGTAGCATCTGCTTTAAACATACATGAAATCGAATAGATGAACAACACATTAGATCTAGTTTTAGCTCTCTCTGTGGTAGCTAAAATGAGGATTCTTATCCTAAATAATTAACTATTTCGTCCAATGTCATTGGAGTTGACACCACCTAGGGGTTGAAGCGGGAGATGTAAGGCCTCTGGGGATACAGGACCTGTGACTTCACCTGAGGGCGTGGCCAAAACCGGAAGTGACAATCTATGACCTCACAGCCGGACTCCATGTGAAACAGATTGATTCAATCCGCTTTATATATTCTCATTTTTTCTTTTTCTTTTGTTCAGCCACCAAAGTAGACTATTTATCTGCTACACCCTCTTCAGGACGAGACACCGACCACTGAACCTTTCTCATGAGCAATATCCACAGACTTTAATGGATTGGATCCATTTATCTTCATCTCTATTATGATTTCGATATATTACATCTCGTATTTCCAATTAAGCTGGATATTTAAACATCTGATGAATCACATAAAGATATTTCATTTCAAAATAACTTGTACTGTACAATAATATTATATATTAGATTAGATTAGAATTGTTCTCTTGCAGATCCATTTTTTTGAATTATAACATGACATATCTTCCCAACCTGATGAAGTCATTAGAGCACAATAATAATAATATCTATAAGATGGATTCTGATATCTCCAATACCTGAAACAACAATGAAGAAGACTGTTTGATTTCCAGTAGAGTCATGAGTTATGAGTATGATATCATAATTGCAGTAGAGAAATTCTGGCTAATGATCAGTTAAATTCAGTGATCTCTTACCTATTTGTTATTGTGGTGCCATCAATCCATTTCCACACTCCCTCTGTCTCTTTCAGACCAATCCAAAAATGATAATAACCTGCAACCTTCTGCAAAAACTCCTGTTATGATAGAACAGTAGTATATTGTATAATATATGTAGTAGTAATAATAATAATCACAATAACAGTAATGCACCTTTCTCTCACTAAAACAGAACGACCCATGTGTCAATGTGCACAAACAAACACAAAATATTTTTCTTTTTCACTCACTTGTTCCTCTTTGCTGTTTATGACCACTAGATCTGCTCCTCTCTGTTGACAGTCTCGTCTGCTTTCACTCCACGTCTTCATCTCAGATGAAATATAATAAAAACTGAAGTTGCAGTAAATCCATTTGAAGTTGTCAGCACGCTGATCTATTATTAAAACAGTTTAGATATTAGTTTACACAGTTCAGCTTTGTCCGTGTTGAAATTTATTTAAAGGTTTATTTAAATAACCCCTGCCATGGGGTTATTTTATTATTTTATAATGTTTCCTGGGTTGCCCTTATAATGTTAGTATGTTTTTTAGATCAAAAATAGTCATAATTTAGAAATAAAAGGCATTTTCCCTAGCCTGATTTTAGCCTCTGATTTGAACAGTCTGTTTGAAGGGGCGTGTCTACTGTGGGATTCAGTGTAAACGCGGCCACTGCTGTGATTGGCTAACATGCGTGCATATTAAAATAGCTACGTATTACATGTGGACGTCTCTCGAATACCTTTACTACTGCTATTATACGTTTTTACTAATACAGCTATCGAGATTAACGAATCGTGAGAAGTTTTTAAAGTATTTAGATCTATTCCCATCACATAAAATGTAGCTGTGATGAGCATTGAGCAAGCAGATGACAGTCTGTAGATCGCGAGACTGAAGATCTTACTGCAACGCAGTTTCTACACTCTCTCTAATGCTTTCACCAATGCAAACACGATGATGTAGGCCTACATACAGTAAGAGCTTCGTTGTGCAGTCACTTGCGTCATTGATTTCATAAAGAGTTGTCCAGATAAACTCGTGCTGTGTGAAAAATTGTTCTTTGATCGATTTCTGTAAATATTTGTTCACAATTTAAACAAGATTATTTTTATCCTACTAAAAGAAACGATGTGAAGGTGATATTTTAGTCACTGGCTTGACTTACTGATGAATTAACAGTATTGAACGATTTTCAGAGAAAGATTACCTTTCTGAACTTGAACTTGAATTGTTGCTTGGTAGCTCGATCGATTTATTTTCAGACGTTCATCGAGGCCAGCTCTGTATTGGCCCAAGTTGAGGAAACAGTTGTCGGTGAAATGTTTGGACCATCCAAAACTTTGGGAAGTTGTATCGGCGCATTTCCAGAGAAAATAAAATTAACCCATTGTTTCTTCAGAGGCTCGGATGAAGGAACTAAAAAAATACTTTTGTGTTCATTTGTACATCCGAACCCTGATCAACTGCCATGCTTCGCTCGTTTGCAAGCCATTATATCTCTCTATTCAACTTTTGTGCTTCGATCGGTCACACTCCATGATATCTCTCGAGGATAAACTAAAATCGCGCGCCCGCGTTCATAGGCCTACTTCCTAGCTCGTTTTCTCATGGGCGGGTCAAATTCTCTGGGCGGGCAAAGCAGAGAAGGGGGAGGTAACCTTTCCCCTATATGACGTCATATAGGGGAGATTCAAGATCAGCCCGTCTGAGATCTCATTTTCTCACAGGCAGAGAACGATAGCCAAAACTCGGTTTACACCAACTGAAATTTCTAGACACGAGGGGACCAAATACAGGCTAGGGGAACTAATATTAATGTTAAAAAAACTCAGAAAGTGAAAATTTCATGTCAGGGGACCTTTAATAAACAGACACTTGATGTTAAAGTCAATGCTTATTTTTATTGAAGTAGAATGGTAGAAAAAAGCTATTTTTTTAATGATTTAATGAGGAAATCACAAAATTACCTTGTTCATAAAGGCCACGTTGGAGTTCATCATTCTTGTTTTTTATCTGCTCTCTTTCCGCAGTCAGATTATTACTGTGGTTCAGTATCTGCTCATATTTGGTAAGTATCTGCTGTCTTTCTTCAGTCAGATTATTGATGTGGGTTAGTAACTGGATTCTCTCGGTGGTGAAATACACACAGAGCACCATTACAGCAGTCAGCAGAAGAACACACAGCAGACACAAACACACTTCAAGTGCTCTGTGCTTTCTATTCTTCAATGAGACACTTCCTGAAGACGAGTCGACAGACACAAGATTAAATTAGTTGTCACACTTCTACTCTTACAGTTTTGCTCAATCGCTTTGGCTCAATTCTCAAATGAGATCTTGCAAATAAGTTCAGATCTCTGATCAATCCAATTCTTGTTCAACCAAATTTGGATTTCTTTTTTATTTATGCAAATTCCACCTGTTTTAGTACAAGTGTTTTTCTGCAAAAAAGTACTACACAATATCTTAATGCACATGGCCTGCTGATCATATTCAACACATCTAAACAGCCTTTCATCGTGTGAGCCATTCAGTTATCAAAAACTGTCAGACATACTTGTCATTTCTAAAACATATTTATGACATGGCATGTTTGTGATGGTGAAAAAAAGTTTTTCTTAAGCTTAATTAAATGTTTTGGGTGAGTAACTACATTTTGCAGACATGATGTCCCATTAAACAGTTGTGACAATTGAGTTTAGAGAATGTTAAGACTGTTTAAAAAATAAACCAAAGCTATTGAGAAAAACACAAGAGATACTACAATACCTCTGTCTGTCTGTTATAATGTGTATCAGATGAATTATGTTACCTGTGTGTTGAAGTGGCTGATGTCTCTCTGTGTTTGTCCTCAGATCATAATGTCTCACAGTATCTGCACTGTCATAGATATCCACCATCATCTCCACTCTTTCTCCTCTGTCCATTTCCACAGTCTCAGTCATCAACATTACATCATCATATATAACTTCAGTTATCTCTGATCTCTTAATGTCATTCATTATAACACTGTATTAATGGTTAATGCTGCTGTTGTTCTAGCTTCAGATTGTTTAGACTGCAATGCTTAGCATTTCATCAGCCTGTCGGAAATAAAGTCACAATGATCAAGGTGTGAATCATGTGTCATTCAAGTTGCCAAGACAGGAAGTATTGAGATGTGCCTATGCACACCAAGAGTCTAAAAACAGGACATTTATGATCATAAGAGGTCAGGCAGTCATCTCATAATATGTATTTCTTAAAACTGAAGAGTGTAATTTCTGCAACATTAAATTATCATTAGAGGGATTTGCTAAAATAATTAGTTTTAAAACTGTTTCCTCAAACAATCCCCCCTTGTAATTGAGTTTCAGTGGCAGTCTGAGGCTTTGTTGAGGAAAGTTAAATACACATCCGTGGTGATCCATCTATCACTAGAGTCACAGAGGAGAATGAAGGTCCATCAGTTTGTTTGCTGGCTTTGATTGCTCTTTATATCACCAACTGGGAGGAAAAAGACCACCAGACCACCCTAGTAAAAAAAAGGTATATTTATCTACCATTTATTTGTACTTTAGTATAACTAAATGTATTTAGAGCAATAAAAATTGGTATACTTTAAGTCTGGGAACACTGCGGACAGGATTCAAACTAGGCCGCTGCCACACAAGCGCACTCGGTTTACCAGTTGTGCCACCACACAGATGGTGTACTTGTACTATTTACAAGTGCTGCTATAAGCAAACAGATTTTTCCATTAATGACATCACACATTATATGGATTTAAAGACTGCGAATCGCAGAGAAAAGTCTCAATGTAGGAAGACCCAAAACATCCAATGACCCCAGGATACATCACTGATGATTCGTCCCAGGGTATATATATATATTGCACACATGCATATTACATTTAAATGTACTTTAAATATATTTTAATGATTAGGCCATGATACATTATGCATGTGATTACTCATTTCACAACTTGACCAATATAGTTTCACATTACCACTGTGTTAAATTGAATCCTGATTCACATTGCATCATGTGGTCAATTTTGTCATCATGTGGCATGTTTTTTTTTTCATTGGGGGGGGGGGGGGGTGTTTCCTGATGATATGAAAAAATAACACAACTTTAGGGTTTAATAAAGACTTCAAAATTATTTACCAACTGAGCAAGCAGAACAATCACAGCAGTGTGTATATATCTAATTATCCCTATATTAATAATAATAATCCTACTTTTGCCAATTATGTCTTCTCCGTGTACACATTTGTAAATAAAACCCCCATGAGTAACTTTTAGCTTGTGAATTGTAGTGTAAGTTTGTAGAATTTAACTAAAACCTTAAAGTTGGGATGCACAATATATCGGCCACCACATTGGTATCGGCCAATGTTATCGCTATCGGTCCGATAAGAAAATGTGGCCAAAATATTAAAGCCGATAAATACTGGATTATTTCCTTCAGCTGAGACAGTTTAGATGTGCTCTGTTCACCATGATGGTTTTGAATTGCTTGAAATGATTAAAATCATTTTGAAAAAGGAAATACAGTTTTGTGCAATATGCAGGTCTGTCATAGGCTACATAAAATTAAAATTAAAACATCATTACAATTGTGTGATTGGGACATGAGACTTTTGTTTTTGTAATCAGGCACTCAAAATGATAAAAAAATTTGTATTTAGATTTATCGGCCAATATAACAGCTATCGGTTTTCAAATATAAAGAATTATAGGTTATTATCGGTATTTTTATATCGGTGCATCCTTACCTTAAAGTGATGCTGGGTTGCTAATTTCACCATCTCACCATATTTCTATTCATAAAGAGCACTGTGTGTTTTACGGAAAAAGAAGAAGTTCAATACATTCATTCATGAATGTCAAAAACATAAACATTTCTCAGTGTGTTTTAATATCTGGTTGAAGCATTTACTCGAAGCGTATAACGAAAAGCCACTGGCAAATCAGGTACTGTAATCATTAAATAATATCACGACACAATGTAGAAGCTATTGAGCATACAGAAACAGTAAGCTTGGTTTAATCAACAGAAACTCAAAACCTGAACCTCATAAATTATCTAAGTTGATTTGACAAAAGAAAAAATGTTGTGATAATAAATCAAGATTTTTATTTTTTTACAGTGTAACCTCAAATCAATATCAAATTTAATTATCGAACACAGTTCCAGTAGTGGGATTGAATGTGAGATTGAGTAAGTGCACTCAATAATTCTAACAGCATAATGCTTTAATTCTATCAGCAAAGACACTGAAAAAAGCAGAATGTCAAGATAAAAAAAAGAAATAAATATGTTCAGACAATAAAAATGTGTACAGGAAGTGTAGAGATTCACTTTTATTGAGTTTCACAAGATGTTTAATGTTTTATTTCAGGCTCTGATTTTACACTGTCAGGTTTCCCACTTCCATCATATACAAGTTTCACTTTAAAGCACAGGAAGCAGCTCATTTAACATATGCAACTTCACACCATGAAATTCACATTTATGCAAGGAGATTAAATTACTGTTCTAAATCTTTACAACATCTTTGAAAATGTCCCTAGAAATATCGTTCAGATTTTCTTTGAGAACCTAAGGTATAATTTGACACCTGTGGGCAATACTGAGCTCAACATTTGATCTGTGCCCACACACTGCAGCTGTTAGCAAAGAAACATGGAACATGTTAGCAACAGACGCCAGAAACATGAATTAACTTTACCCTGTTCTTCAATTTCTTTATCCAAAAATACAAGCTCACAGTCTCCTGTATTTAAATATAGGAAATATTTCATTCACTGATCATCAAAAAATCAGTTTCCTGTCTTCATATTACACTTGACATCCCTGACAGAAAACAAATAAACGAACCCACTAGCCCACACACATGCTAGCAACTGCACACACACATACACAACACACTTGGTCTGTCTCTAAGGCAATTTATATTAAAAAAACACCCTCTATTCTTTCACTTTTCCTCCGCTATCTTAATGCCCCACCCTCTTGCTTCTGCTTTTTGTTTCCCGCTTAACAGACATGTGTTTTGCCCGCCTCATAATCCCTGTTGCATGTTCAGTCTGTCCACATTATGCAGTAATCATCAGATTAGATGTAATTCACAAATTTATCAACTGTCTGTTAGTGTTTACTTATACTCTGAAAAATGCTGGTTTGTTTCAACCAATGTTTGAGTCAAATATGGACAAAACCAGGTTGGGTTAAAAAGATTAATTAAAAAATAATTAAACACACAGGCTGGGTTTGTCCATATTTGACCAAAACAACCCAGCATTTTTAGATTGTACATTTACATCAAGTCATTCAGATGCTTTTATCCAAAGTTAGAAATGCTACACATATGGTAAAATGTGTTAACAAGTAGCTTTTTTAAAAATTATTTCTAGCAGTTACACACTCGCATGTTGTTGTAAATTCTACAAGCAAAAAAAGTTTTAAGCTTATTAGTGGTTTCATCAACTTTAAATGTTTTTCATCTGTATCATGATGCACATAGTTATCAATGTTATTGATAATAACCACACCCTTTATTATGAAGGACAAATATTAGTCCATGCTAAAGACCACTAATTACCACAGATTAGCATAGTCTCTCTGATAATGATTATGTCCTGACCAAAGCTTATTAGGGAGCTTAATCATTAGTGAGTGGGCTGTTTAGGGTCTGATGACCCTCCATATCAGAGCAGTTTTGTTTATAAAGGTTTTTTTTTTATTTTTTTTTAGCTAAATACCAAATCAATTATACACATTCAAAAAGATATTGTGAATTTTTTTTAAGTGAATAATTTTATATATCATATAAAAAAGTAATATATAAATAGTTTATAGATAGATCGATAGATAGATAGATAGATAGATAGATAGATAGATAGATAGATAGATAGATAGATAGATAGATTTGTAAATAGTTCAGTAATACTTGTTTTAAATATTTGTAAATAACAAAGATGTTGTTAAATTATTTATTTAAAAAAAATGCAGTACTTGATATTTCAGGGAGTTGTTGCATCTGTGTACAACAACATAGTTTGAGGCAGCCAACACCAGAAACACAAGGAAATCAGCTTTAAACATGCATTTCCTGTCAGTCACTTGCTTTGATTTTTAACTGGCAGAGGACAATAAAAGACAAAACAACTAGGCTCAGCCCAGTGTTAACAGGAAAAACAGCGCACATGAGGGAATGTTGCAGACATTCCAGTCGAATCCATGAGCTTTAACGGATGACAAAACAAGAGGCATACACGAGAAATTCATAATATACATTTTATTCATAAAGTACTGCATAAAAGAATCATACAGCAGTGTTTTTCCACAATATCAAAATAAAAGTTGACTTGCACACATTTCATTAGCTCACACTCGCACGCACAGTATCTCATCTGTCGAAGCTGCCACCTATTAATTGGCCGTCCCTTTTCCCCGACAACATTTGTCAACTGCCATCTGTCTGTCTGAGTTTACCCCCCTCCATGTTTTCGTCTCCCCAAAACACCCACCTCCCCCCTTGAAAGTCTTTAATCAAGCTGCAACACTTCTTCTCATGTAACGCTCCCATCCCTCCCTCCCCTATCTTGACGGTTTAGATAAGACAGACTGGCCATCAGGGTTCTTATCACTGCCCTTACGAACAAGTGCTTAATGGACAAAAAATAAACAAGCAACCAAAAGGTAAGGAGCATGGTTAAATGCACTAATACAGTTTCAAAAGTAAAGAGTTCATAAATTGCTCTCAAAGCCTTCTGTGGTCCACCCACCACCCTGCAGCTCCAAAGTAACAGCAGAGTCTGTGAAGCTCAATCTCTGGGGCCTCGAGAGATGCAAACGCAAGCAGAAAAGCCCTCGCTCGTCCTCCTCAATGTACATTCAACTGTGTCCCGCACGTCTGGAGCGCAGCTGTCGGAAGGGGAGTCTGCTTTCCAGAAGCTGCTTGTGGTCTCAGAGACACCAGGACAAACAGACTGCATCAAGTTCTTCAGAACCAGAATGCTCTCCTTTATATTACACAGAGTACCAACGCATAGTCACGGGACAGGAGAAGCTGGTTCCTCAAGTTCCCACAGTCAGATACAAAAGGAAAGTCTTCTTGTCCCCAACAAACAGAGTTACCTTTGAGTTCTTGTGAAGGATGTAAGAGTTTGAGGGAGTTGTTGACTTGTTACCCCAATTCTGTGTCACCCTTCCACCCACCTCCTCACACCTTAGTAGCCAGCGACTGGGCCTCGGTCTTCTGTGAAGAGAGGGAGCTGGCGGGGCTGGCGTGAAGGGCTTTCTTCAGGTTGAGGAGACAGAGGCACTGAGAGCGGAAGCGGAGGTCAAAGAAGGCGTAGAGGAGCGGGTTGAGGCAGCTGTTGACGTACGCCAGGCAGGTTGCGTAGGGATGGGCCATCAGCAGGAGGTTCAGGAAGGTGCAGGAGTCAGGCGCTAGGTTCAGGTACGAGAGGGCGTCCATGGTCTTCACGACGTGGAAGGGCATCCAGCACGCAGCAAACACCACCACCAATGTGGTGATGATCTTGAGCAGGCGGCGCTTGCGCTGGTCCTCCTTGCGAAGGCTGTTGAAGTGACGTGTGACGGTGCAGCCGATGAACCCGTAGCACACCATCATGGCCAGAAGCGGGATCAGAAAGCCAAGAGCCGTGGAGGAGATGCTGAGGCCCGCAATCCAAAAGGTCTCCTGGCCCGGTTGGCTCACTACCAGGCTGAAGTCCATGGCACAGGAGGTGCGGTTGGTTTCGGCGTCGTACACCGTGGTGCGGAAAAGCAGGGTGGGTGCAGCCAGCACACCTGAAAGAAGCCAGATGGTGGCCAGCGAGGCCTGCATGTGACCTCTGGTCCGCAGCTGTGTGCTGGTGAGCGAGTGCACGATGGCCATGTAGCGGTCCAGGCTCAGGCAGGTCAGGCAGAAGACACTGGCGTACATGTTGAGCAACACCACGTAGCTGCTGATCTTGCAGAGGGCCACGCCAAAGGGCCAGTGGTATCCCAGGGCAGTGTAGACGGCCCACAGAGGCAGAGTCACCACAAAGGTCAGGTCAGCAAGAGCCAGGTTTCCAATGTAGACATCCGCAGCTCTGCGCTTGGACTGGGCCCGCCACACCGTGAAGATGACCACACCATTACCAGTGAGGCCCAGGATGAAGATAAGCATGTAGAGCACAGGAATCAGTGAATATGATGGTTCCCACTCATCAAAGTCACACATTGAGCTGTTTGCTGCCTCGTCGTAGTAATCTTGGCTGTAGTCAGCAGTCATGTTGTCCATGGCATTCATTCCTCCAAAAATCTTTAAGTGTTTAAAGTATCCGTTGACAAGAGATCTAAATGATCACAGAGAAGTTGCTTGTGATGTGTTCAGGTCAGAATACACTTTCAGCTTGACAAACGGTGGCTTTTAAACCCTCAGGATCTCACACTCCCCTCCCCTCACTCCTGACCCCTCCCCACTACCCCAGTGACCCCTCCTCTTACCCCGACCGCACTGCAGCTTCCACAGGAAAACACACAGGATTAATCAACGAAATATAAAAATAACAAGTAAACAAGAACCGTTGCAAGCGGAACTACTGAGAAACAGCGCGTAGCCTACATTCAAAGCGGACATAAAAAATAGTCGCACATCACAGCCGTAAATAATGCTGCAGAAATATAAGGTTTAAATTAATAAGAGCTCTGCTTTACGGGGTTTATATATATATATATATAAACTTGCTTTTATATAGGCTATTTATATATACACACTAATAATACTGTATACACACGATGATGTAGGCGTTTTTCGCGTTTGTTTTAATATTTTCAGGAGTTTACTATTTTAAAAGTTAAACACGAAACTTCTCTATCTGTCGCGACATGTCAGGACCTGTATTTTTTCCCTGTACGAATTAATTGATATTGTAATGATGGTCGGATGTGAATGTGTGAACAACTGTCTATTAGTTGGACGATTCGAGGGCTCTAATTTCCATTCATATGCGTTTGACTCTGCATGCGCTCACAGACTTGCCCGAGCAAGATCATATGTCCGAGTTTATCCGAGCTCATATAGTGCAGAATCATCATGCGTATAAAAAAAGACTAATCATCAGTTCTAAACGCCTTTTTCAGCATGAAATGTATGTGCCGTATAAGGCTATTTTAGAATGAAATTGCTCAACCGCCGCGTTTTCTCTACAGTTCCTCGATTTCACTCAACAGTGACATTCGTAATCAAATAACAGCCGAATGTAAAAGTAATAAATGCAATAATTAAAACAACATCATGTGTTGAACTAGCAGCAATAAGCCAAGCCACTGTGCCAAAAAAAATTAAAAATAAAGAAATATTAAAGAAATAGGCTAATAGAGAGTATCAAGTAATAATGTAGCCTAAACGTGACACACAATAATGAAAGTAACATATTCATATTTTGTGCTCACAATGTATGATGATATAAAACACTGGCAATAAATAAATATTTAAAAATAAATAAATAGGCTAAATAATACCTCATAATTTGATACCTTATAAAAATAAAGTCTTATTTTAACTATACTCATAAGCTATATTTAAAAAAAATGTAGCCTATATAATCTGTCTAAAAAATAAATAGGCCTACATTTACAAATACATTCACAAACAAAGAAATAATGCACAAGGTTTTTTGCAAAACATTTTTTAAAGCTAAAATATTAAAAAGTCTATTATTTATCTATCTATCTATTTACAGTCTGTTATGCTGGAAATCAATAAATGATTAAATGAAAAAAGTAAGAAAGAGAGATTGGGAAAGTATTATTTGGGCAGAGTCTGAAACAAACTGCATATGTTATAACATGGTATAATTTTATTTTATTTCTTATCCAATTGTTTTGTTTTAGTCACAATGCATACTTATTTGTAAATGATTTAAAAGTTGAATGATAATTTGATTCTTTCATTACGCTTTATTTGGTTTAGTAAACACAAACAACATCACACCCTTGTCAGCTTTCGTTAGAAGATTATGCAACGTACACAAGCAACTGTAAAAGAACCCAGTTCCAGAAAACAAGTCAGATATTTGCTACAGAATTTAAAATACAATAGAATCCCAACCACTTTGTGTCTGAATGCATGTATAACATACCTTCAGAATTATTGCATGAAATATAAACAGGGTTTTAAAAAAAATACTGCAAGGAAACAAGTACGATTTAAACATAGAATGGAAATGGGTCAACTAAATCAATTTCAAAAGAAAGCAGCAGAGAGGTGAGGTTTATTTGCCAGAGGAAACCCACTGTAAATGGCAGATATCAGCAGGGCATTTGGCTCAGCAGTTTAACTGTCTCAGAGTGAAGGAGCAGACGGGAGCTTTCACTCGGCACCCTTCCTCGTCTCTCAGCGATGAGGCGTCAGTGGCGCCGAGGACCTGACCCGCTCAGACACAACTATCCCTTCCTGACCCCATCCTACACACACACACACATGCACTGGCCAGGCCCAGGACGGGAGGCTGCAGCGTTTGTAAGATCAAGTGTTGTGACATCTTTAAAATGGCTCAACATGTGCTGGACTTTGTGTTTTCGGACTGTTTGAAACTCTAAAACTCCCTCTAAACATCCCATACAGGGCACAAGCTCTTTTTGGCAGGTGTGAGCAACAGTTAAATGGAGATTTAAACTTGCCCGTTGACAGAAACTTCCTACAAGTTATTTTTATTCATTCTTCATTGAAATGAGCACGACTAAAAACTAGTATTTTGTTATAAGAAGCTAAATTACAGATCATGCGCTCCCCCTCCAAATACACACTTCACAGGAGGTATTGGACTTATCTTCCCTTGATTTTAAGAGGAGAGATATGATAATGAGACAAATGGTACAGATAGATATGCAAATGCTTGACAGGAGCAATTGGGGGTCCAACAACTGCCAAACTGTTTATTCCTCGGCAATTAAATTTATTTCCGTAGGTCTCAAGTGTCCCCTATCCAAAATAAAGTATCTTATATCCGTTTCGAAATGGCGTAGTGTTGTTTAAATGTTAAATGATGGGAATGAAACTATTAAGATCTGTGGGCTTCACACATGACAGAGTTTGATGTGGTATTTCCATGCACACACCATACATGGAATGAATGGCAAGCGCAGTGTTAGACCACACACACACACACACACACACACACACAGTGACAGAGCTCTTCGAGCAGCTGGATTCAGCGCAGCCTCTTTGATCCGTTGTGTCCGACCTTGGCCATGGAGAATAACTGACTCTGTTTTTCAGAAGTTAACCGACTCAATGTGCAGCGCAAATGAACTGCTTAATAAGGACAAATGTGAACAGGGCATCTGTGTGAGGGCCACGAGGCATTTAGGAGTGTAAGTATATGTTTTAGACAACTGAGAAAACATAGACCTCCTGACAGAGGAGAACAATTGTGCTTATTTACTTTTCAACCAAATTAAATCTTGACGAAACAGCAGTTGTTGACCATCAGCAATCGTAGAATAGTTTCCGCAGAATGAAAAGTTCCATGGAGGTTCTTCACTGAATCATATGGCACCAAAAAAATCGTTAGTGTAGTTTGTGTATTTTTCCCACTGTCTCACTCTTCATCTAACTGTCATGATAAGCAGAGTGTGAGCAGGTTCTCAGTCAGTTTGATGTGTGTGTGTGACCCCCTGTGTGTGTCACATGACAGCTGCGTCTCTAAGGTGTAGATATGCTCTGACCAGCATCTCCGGCATCACACACAAGCTAAAGCGAAAGAACAATGAATTAGAAAAGAGCTTAATTGATTTGGCTGTTGATTCTGAATCTTAAAGTTGAATGATACCACATAGAGGCATTTGTAAATGTGTAATAGATTCCTCTTCACATGGAAAGGTGTGGCGGTCTTTTACGGCACCACACCCGCGCCTCATTGACTGATTCTAACAAGAGTTTCCGACTCATTGACACCAAGTCGCTGAGCACCAGGGACGGGACAATGAACGAGTTCACGCCTTTGACCTGTCGCTCGGCCTCCTCCTTTCACCCCCTGAACACACGCTCCTCGAGCCTGGCAGCGTATTGAAGGTGTGGGTGTTTGTTTTAAATAAGTTTCAGTTACAGTTTCGAGTTAGAATCTGAAATGCGATTAGCATGAGCTTGGGACTATTAAAATAATCGTGGGTTCAAGAGTGTGGACAACATTCGCATGCTCTTCCTGGAGACAACAAGGAAGCTAATTATATGGGCCAAACATCCCAGGTTACTCAAAGCCCCTTCCTGTCTCTCTTGTCCTGCCATGACCCAGAACACAGATCATCCAGAGAAGACAGTCTGTCATACATTAAGCTCCTCTAAAGTGTTCAAAGGTGTTTGGGAAGCTACTCTGAAACTAGTTTGCCACGCTACAAGATGCTATTACCATAGTTAAAGTCAATCTACCATTTGAAAATGCAGTTAGGTAAAAAAACAAGCTAGGAATCTAACTATGATGCTATATATTTATATGTTTGTCATTTAGTGATTCGTCTCGTAATGAAAGTCTTTTTTTTAAATGGGGAAAATGAATGGAAAAGTACTTACTGCTGTTAAAAAAAGTGGATGGCCATTGTTGCACACTATAACAACATTAAGAACAGACACATTTACACAAAATATAGCTGACACAACTAGAATTAAACAGCATGCTAATTTCTATAAGCCAAAAACAGTGACGAACTGAGACATGAGGTTTTGTGCAACGACTCAAAGAATCAGTGAATCGTTTTTGAAACTGTTTGAACAAACCAATTCACTAAATGAATCATAATAAAGAGAGAAAAAAGGACACCCGAGGTGCTGTACTATGAGGAATATTGCAATGTAGCATTTTGTCATGTTACAAAACTACTTGTTGGAAGAAATTTGGGTAACACTTTATTTTACAGTGTTCTTGTTACATATGTTACATGTAATTACCATAGTAATAACAGTAAATTATGCATAATTACATTTACATGCAACTAACCCTCAACCAAATCCTAATCCTATCCTAACAATTAATTAATTAATATTACACTGTACTTAAATATTTAATTAAATTGTAACAATGACACCTTAAAATAAAGTGTAACCGAAATTTGTTACTTACAGTCTAAAAAATTTTGGGTTGTTTTAGGTCATGTCTGGGTCAAATATTGACAAACTCAACTGGGTTTAAGAATTGAATTAAAAAAATTAAACCAATGTTTGGGTTTTGTCCATATTTAACCCAAACATGGGTCGAAACAACCCAGCATTTTTTAGACTTTAGAAAAGTTACTGCATGCTTCTGGAAAACATAGTAGCGTGACAACTAGGGGAGAGCGGGATACAACCTAACGCTTTTTGACTTTCTCAGTTTGTGTAAACCTAGTTTGGGTTCAGAGTATTTATTTTTTCCCGAATTCATTTCAATGTCCCATAGAATGTGGGCTACATTGTAACATGACCATATGACAGATTACAATGTTGTCTGATCTAATAAAAAAAATATACAATACAAACTAAAATATCTTCTCAATAAAATACAATTATTAAGTTTTTCATAGTTTTTCAAGTTTTTCTAAAATAAGAAATCATTTTTAATCATTAAAAACAAACAAAATTTTGACAAACACACCGCAAAACAGCTATTAGTTCAAAACATAATAATAATTAATAATTTACCGACTCTCAGTCTTTATTCACCTTTTTCTCATGGTTTCTCAATAGAATTCATAAAAGTATAGAATAGAATAGCATAGTTCTAATAGGGCCACGTTATAACGCAGTGTTACAACATTCCCCGCCAGCACAACTGGGATTTAAACCTGACGAGTGTCTTGTGCTGGTTAGATCAGCATTCAAGAACTTTATCAACTGTTAAATAACAGATTGGAGATAAAATAATATCAGATTTGTCTAATTTTAAATAAACACAAAAAAACAAAAATGAAATATTAACTTAGAAATTTACTTTTGCTATATGGTTAAATAAATGGTCAGTGATATCTTCCAAAGATTTCAGAATTTTGCCGCCTTTTTTACTCTATATAGTGTTGATATGGCAAATAGTAAATACACTACGTTTCGTCATGCTAGCATGTGTGGAAGTATTTAAAAGAAGTCTGTTACAACTACCCCCACATTAGTTTGTGCCCCGCTCTCCCCTGCTTCCTTCAAGCACATGAGATCCCTGATATCAGAAGTCATGAGTTCATGGAGTCAGTCTTCCTTAGGGAGTTGGTGCGGTCCAGTGTTTTCTTTCCTAGGAGCTCCATTTGTTAGCATTACATCTGCGGCTGGTGAGAGTTTCCTCGCCATGCTCGGGGTTGAATATCTAGAATAGCATTTGCCCCGCTGCTCTGTGCGTCTCTATTTAACGACCTGTTGAAAACATCGGATGCTAATCAGGCAGACGTAACACCAACACGTTTCACCTTCCGCACTATAGACGCTTCAAGGCGGCTGGCCTTCTTTCCACAAGATCTTCAGTAGCGCTGATTTACAGACCAGCCAGTACAGGCTATTGTCTGGCCCAATTAAATGAGCTGAAAGATGAGATCTGTATGGAAGCCGCTGTTGTTAGCAGTTAGCGGCTAGCTGTGTTTACTTAACTCACTCTTATCTCCTGCCCCCAGAGAGCAACGGTTTGACGGATCTCTCAAGAAAGCAGAGTGTCTTTTGTCCTTGCGGTGTATCTGCATGGCTTGGTTTCCTCTTTTGTCGTAGCTTTCCATGAGCAAAAGCAACATGCCCCATGAAAGTGTAGGAAGTTAGCACTCAAGCTTGAGCTTTGATTTAATCACAGCCTGTTTTAAAATGAGACATATGCATTGAAGTGCGTCCAAAAGTGTGGCGTCTCAGTTTTTTCCCTCTTAATGGCTCAAGTGAAATGCTTGATGGCCGAACACATGCTTTAACAGGAAAAGCCATCTTGAGTAGGCCTACAATATGTTATGACTGAACATGTCTGGACTGTGTTTGAGGGCGACTCGACATTTGACCTGAGAAATCCCTCTTTAATTGCTCTTTTGTGATGGCCATTGTTTGGAAGAGGAAAAGTTGCTTCTGATGTAAATAGCTGGCACATATCAGGAGGGATGTTCTCATCTATTGTTGCTAAGCTAAATTTGAGGGTAATTCCAAAAAACAGCCCTGCAAAGTACCAGTAGTGATTTACCATTAATCCTGAACACTAACCCTAAATGCTAAAGCAATTTATTATTTCAAACCCATCACAACATGTTTGCTTTTCATGTATTTACACTATAATTCAAAAGTTTGGGGTCAGCAAGAGTTTTTGGGAAGATGCATTAGATTTATATTTAAAATAAATGTTCTTTTGAACTTTCTATTCATTAAATAATCTTGTGGAAAAAATAAGCAGCACAACTGTTTTCAACATTGATAGTAATAGTAAATGTTTCTTGAGCATCAAATCATCATATTAGAATGATTTCTGAAGGATCATGTGACACTGGAGTAATGATAGTGAAAATACAGCTTTGATCACAGGAATAAGTTTAAAATACATTACAAAAATATTTTTAAATTGTAATAATATTTCATAATATTACGGTATGTTGTTACTGTATTTTTGATCAAGCCTTGGTGAGCATAAGAGACTTCTTTCAAAAACATTAAAAAAAATCTAACCTTCAGTTTGGGAATTTAGCACATTTTACTAAATAAAAAGAAATATTAATAACCTGTGACATTTCACATTTAAAACATGTTTTGTCTCAACTTTGCTAAATCTGGAATATGTTACTGATTGATGGTCTAATAATAGCCTGAACTAGCAAATTGCACCACTTTTTATGAACATTTTATTTAACTATAACTATTTTTCCTATATCAGTGTTTAACTGTAAGTTTAAGCTTAATTAAATAATCATAAAGACTGCAAGAGCAAACGTGTAATGGCCAAATATGTTTATGTCTTCTGAACATAAAACAACATAATCTGGATGAACAGACAAATGCTTTTCAGAAAAAATATTATGGACAAAGAAAACATGCTGTTTTGATTTCAATAAAACCAAAAAATTAAATGTATTCATTTAATTTAATTAATTAATACTAAATTAATCATTTCCTTTTTTTTCAAAGATAACCGTGTAATAGTGATGAATTGTGATTGTCTGACATTCCAATAAAAAACAAACATTCAAAATTAGAATCTGATTAAGATCATCCTGTTTCTTGTATCAGGACACACTTAGCGCACAAATGCCACTGTTTCCTGAGAATGAGCCCTGAAATAGTGCTTGGCACACACAGAAACAGGGGCACGAGTTTCCACAGCAGTGATCTTCATTTAGACACTGCACATCACAATGGCTCCCAAGACACTCAGAGAATAAGTCTGAGCAGTGCGGGTTACGTGGGCAAACACAGAGACTGATGTGTTGTGACAGGAAAGGGCTTGCCAGGATGTGGCCTGTGTTTGAGTTGGCCCTCTGAGACTGGAGGACAGTCTTGTTTTGTAAGCTGCAAGTCTTCAGATTATTGATAAACCTCTTCATGAAACAGTAAATGTGGAAGGAGAAAATGGGTTGGACTGAGCTATAGGGGAAAGAGTTGAATAAAGAAGATTCTACTCACCTTTTACTTCTAAAGATTTTGATTTTAGCATGTTGCTAAGCTAACAGTGTGATGCTCGTCTAATAAGCATGAAAATGCTTGGCACATTTAAATGATAAAGTAAAATAAGATTAACTATGCATTTTTGTTAGAATGTTTTTGTATTGAGCCTGTGATATTTATTATTCAGATTTATGTGGCTTTGTCACAATCCTGGAAGGATATTTTGACTCATCTCATTGCAATGCATTATGGGATTGGCTTCTCTGCAAAGGATAAATTAGATTTTGGCCAAAAAAAGATTCCTTAAAGGGATTGTTTACCTTAAAATGAAACTAAAGTCATCATTTACTCACCCTGGTGTTGTTTTAATACCATATGCCCTTCTTTTTTTATGGACCACAAAAGGATAGGTTTTTAAAAAGTGTCCCGCTCGCACGCGTCCATATGGCAGTGAATAGTGACCAGCATCAAGCTTTTTAAAAAAGATGCGAAAGTATCAAAGAATGATCATGTGCCGTATATTCCAAATGTTCTGTGTATACAAATTTAAAAGCATTATTTAATAAAAATCATTAGCTGTAGGTCAAGATTAACAAAAACACAACATCAAATTCATCCCATTTACCTTCTTCTCTGAGGTGAATATATCCATTGTGTTCTTCATAACAAGAAGTTATTGCGTTCACATCTGTCAGCTGTCATTCTGACAGTCATCAGACAAATACGGTTCTGGTCCGGAGATATTTAACTCACTATAGAACGTTCATGGATACTTATTTTGGATTTCTAGGTTGTTGTCTTTCATGTAGTGTTTTTGATAATCTTGATTTCCCCACAACTTGTGTGCTTTTTCTGGACGAGTATCACAACGTGCAGCCGTACACAGATCAATGGCCAAGGTCAAGAATTTCATTAAATAATACATTCGATTTAGGTTCATTTTTTACTAAACCCTATCTTACATCTTGGGATCATTCTGTGAAACTTTTGCGTCTTTTTTAAAAAGCTTGATGCTGGTCACTATTCACTGCCATTATATCGAGTGTGACATTTAAAAAAAAATTATCCTTTTTTGGTCCATAAAAGAAAGAAGGGCATATAACATTAGAACAACACCAGGGTGAGTAAATTATGACTTAATTTTCATTTTAGGGTGAACAATCCCTTTAAAAGGCTGCCTTCTTTTTGGAACACCTGAAATGTCTGAGAAAGCCGCCTTTAAAAGGAACAGAGCCAAAGAATATTCCAAGTTCTGTACAACTTCATCTCAGTCGACAGCATTTGTGGCATAAAGTTAATTACCACAAAAAGAAATTTCGATTTGAACCTCGCCTTATATATATAAAAAAAAAACATAGAGTTCACTGCAATGCAAGTGATTGGTGTAAATTTTTGGAGAATTTAAAAGCAGAAATGATGATGAGAAATCTTTCAATTTCATACAAGCACATTGAATTTTCCGTTAAAACGTAAATTATTCGAGCTGTAAAGTTCTTGTTCTTGTCATTTTAACATTCATTTTAGGATTTATGGATAAAACTAGAAAAAACTTTATACAGAAAAGATTAGAAAACGCTTTTTTCAAGTCAAAATAAATTTTTGTGGTAATCAACATTATGCCCAAAAGCCGTCGGTTGAGCTTAACTTGTACTGAACCTGGAATATTCCTTGAATCACCTTAACTTTGCAGATAGATTTAACAGTTTTTCTCTGTTTACCCTGATTAGAAAATCATCTATGCAGATTCATATGTAATGGATTCGGTCAGCAGCAGTGCTGGGATAATTGATCCTAGAAGTGAATTTACATAGTATAAAAATTATATGATCAAACCCACTATACTGCAAACAGTGAGTTAATAGCAATAGTTCATGAGCCTCATAATTCAACAGTGTGAGAGCAGCATGTACCATTTATGGACTTAGATGTTCATCTCAGCTTAACTGAGCATTGCTGAAGAAAATGCAAATCATATTATGACATGTGTCCTTAGTTACACACGCATGCAATATACCATTCAAACATTTCACATAATGAAGGTGGGGTTCACGGCAGCTGGAACACAATAAACCATTGTCCAAAAAAATCAGTTTCTCACTTGCCATATGGTTTTGTAATCAATCTACACCAAAATGTGCTCTTAAGTGGCAACCCATTGTGCACAACATCAGTGTCTACTCATCCATCCTACTCACTGTCAGGACACACACACACACACACACACACACACACACACACACACACACACACACACACACACACACACACACACACACACACACGGTCTCTGACACACAGATGTATGACATCATTGCCTCATTAGGTCCCATTGTTCACTACTAAACTCTAGAGGCACATGGAGTATGCAAGGTCTTTGCTTTTCAAAGTCTTTTTGATTTTACAACAAGTCCCTAAGAAATTATTTAAGTTTAAGAAAGTTCTGTCATTATTTAGTCACCCTCATGTTGTTTTATGAAACATGAAAGTAAAAAATATGAAGGATCTTTTCTGTGATGTGAATGTGAAGAATTTCAATTTAGTTGCAATGAAATTTAAGCAGCGACAGATATTTCCATATTATGAAGTACATACAAGTGTAATTAAAAATGTAGAGTAGGGAATTCGTCGGTTGTTGATCGGATTTTGAGATGTGGGCATTTCACTCAAAAATGAATGCACACTTCTAGTGGATTGTAAGAAAAGGGGCGGGGTTTAAGCAGACTAAATGATTGGAGAATCCTGCATACATCACCAGAGAGAAGTCTGTCGTTTCACCAGATGATCTAGTTATGACATTTTTTGATTAAAAATGAAAATATGTTTCAGTGCTGGGTAGATTGCTTATAAAAGTTAATCAGTTACAGATTCTAAATTACATGACATAACAACTGAGTTACTAACGTAATCCATTACATTGCCCATTTAAGGTAATATAATTAAAGTTCTTTTTGAAATCATTCCGATTGATGAATCCTATCATGAACGCTAAATAAAGGGTTGGGTTGGGTTGATATGCACATTTATATGACACAAGCTTCAAATCGGATTGTGAGTAGATGCAGACATCCAGACAGTCCAGACAAGTTGCTCCCACATCATCTTTTCTCATATCATCTTCAGTGTGTGTATGTATGTGTATTTCTAAGCTTTTACCCACTTATACCCTGCTAAACACCATGTTTTGCCACAATCATCCCCACTAATGAGTGTGTGTATCCTGTATCTGCATCCATGGCTTCCTCACTAAGAAGGGTTTCAGGGACGGGAAGATAGGAGACGGTAGGGACATGAAGCAACAATGGCAGGAAGACTGTGCAGATCAAATAGAGATTAAGGCAAAAAACATTCCTCAAATAAACACTAAACACACTCCTTTAACACGCTCTTGAAATGGCTGAGAAAACCACATGCCCTTTCATTTAGACAGAGACTGAAAGTTCTTTATGCTAAGAATGGTAAATTAGGGGGAAATAAATAGCAGGGCTGTTAATTTAACATATTAACCAATTTTGGATGAATAAATTAAAGTCGGGCAGTCAAAAATTACAATTTTTTTCCCAATTAAATGAATGTTCTGTATTTTAGTTTGATAATGTTAATTAATATTTTGTATTTTAAAGAGATTTTATGGTACTGAATTATATTTATGCAGTAGTTATACTCCATTTGTTACCTGTTAACCACCTTTTGAACATAGACCTGCAAATGAAATGTCCAACTTAAACTGCCATAAATATTGAATGCTTTGAAGCAAACTTAAGTTTGGTCTCTTTTTAAAGACACTTGGCATTTTATTGCTGAAGTGAAAAGAGTAAAAAAAAAAAGATTTGTTGTTATGAAACTGCACTATTTTCAATTTTTATATTAAATACATTTTTCAAAACATGTTTTAAACATGTCTAAACAAGCTGTGTTCCAATTTTGAGGTTGATATCTCAAAAACTGAGCTCTAAGATTTTGTTTGGGCACAGTACCGAACGCTTCCAGTAGATGAAATTAATTTCCCATTTGTTTCCAATGTGGTTATTTTTGACCGCGAACAATGCAAGTCAACAAATACAAACATTTCATCTTTTAGAATCATGTCCATGATTTTGTTTTGTTTTGTTTGTGTGTGTGTGTGTGTGTGTGTGTGTGTGTGTGTGTGTGTGTGTGTGTGTGTGTGTGTGTGTGTGTGTGTGTGCGTGCGTGCGCGTGCGTGCGTGCGTGCGTGCGTATGTGTGTTCACACAGCAATTCAAAACCTTTAACAAATTTCATACCATTTCGATGAAGTAAAAATGTTAAAAAACAAAACGTAAAACTTTCCTGTCAAAAATGACGGACCAGCACCACTATTTTGATAATAAATTTGTATTAAATCACAAATCCACAGATTTTCTGAAAAAGTTGTGTGTGTGGGGGGGGAGTTGTGTGTGTACGCCAATGGAATTGGCGTACGTGATTCGCATCACACACTCCGCCCCCGCGGCGCGGCTATAAATATGGAAGTGGATGCACGTACTAGTTGCTTTTTCGCTGAGGAGCCGAGCGTAACCCGGAGTCAGCGGACTACGTCGACTACGTCTTCCGTTCCCTCTTTCAGGGAACGGTGGGTTGCATACGCAACCAGGAAATGGGGATAACCTTTGAAAACGCCACTAACGCTGCCACCTTCCAGTGCCTAGACAAAAGCCACCTGATGCCCCCGTAAATTTAAGGCGGGGAAGGACAGGGCTTAGGCCATGGAAGTCAGTACTTTTCCTACAGGACCACTGGGAAAGCGTTCCCCGAACATTGGAAGGAAGGGACGCTGCGGAAGCCACATCCTACCTGGAGAGAGGTAACGTGGAGAATGCACATATGAACTGGGCGGATGACAGGGCAGTATGAAATATGGAATGACACTGGGGTGGCTCCAGCCTGAGAAGGGGGGAGACTCACCGGACAGTGACAGCAGAGAGACTCTGCTGAGGGAAGACACAGGCTCACCGTAGGGAGTCGTTTCATGGAAGAATACACATATGGGATCACCGTAGGGACCGCAACATATGGACCAAGCCTAACTCAGGTTCCACACTGCTTAAGAGTGGTAGGCCTAACACCAGACGTTCCGCACGTCCGACGTCGGAGGGGTGAGGAGGAACTCAAAAGGGTTCAGTTCAACGGAACTCAATGGGAGTAGAAGGCGCACGTATCCAGTCCATAAAAGGGAAATAGCGCAGCAAGCCGACACTTGAACCGGGCTCACGGTGAAACTGGCTTCATTAGAAGGGAGCCCTGGGGAAGCGGCAGTTCGATAGGTGTCGCCCAGCCCCCTACTCTAAATCTGTCAGCAAAGCACTCTGCTGTCAACGCCCAGGCGGAGCAAAACAATCATTATTGAGGAGGTCAACACCTAAGTGGACATGAGCATCTCGGAATCTTTCACCGAAATAAGGCAACCACATCAGTGGGCCACTTTGCTTGGAAACAGCCTTACCTCTCTGCTGATTCCTAACAGACAAGAGCTGGTCTGAGGTCTAAGGCTGCGTTCTGTACACGTCTAACCGTTATGAAGCGGACGGACAGAGAAGCCAGGGTGGGTCTGCCTCCTCCAGGCAGCGCTTGCAGGCTCACCACCTGATCCTATTATGGGAGAGGTAGGAACCTTGGGCACAATCCAGGCCGGGGTCTCAGCTCGTGAGAGATAGCCGGCCCTAACTCCAGGCACAATACGTTGACCGAAAGCAAGTCCCTACCCTCTAGTAGAGACCATGCGAGCAGCAGAACTGATTTAACGGAATTTAACCCACTGCCTGCAGTGGCTCAGGGGCAGTCTCTGCAGTGCAGTTGCACCAGAGATAAGGATTTATATTACCTGCTCCTCAGGAACCTGACGATCAGAATGTGCTACCCAAGCTTCTGCATCATGATGAGCGTCGAAAACACAGAGGCAACATCATTTTGAGGGTGAAGGAAAACAGCCTACTCCAACCCATCTTGCAGGAGAGAGAGCACTGAAATGATCGAAAGCTTTCAGGATCTCCTCACGGAGAGAAGACACATTCAACGACTAGGTTACACTTCTAAGCGTAAGCACACTACCTTTTCCAGCGGGAGCTTGTAGAAGTGATGGTAACTGTCACATGATTCTGTGATAGCCACCTGAACCTCCGCATTCAGTGTAAGACCGCCCAGAATCTCCAGGGGTAGAATGCGGGCGCCATCGTGCCCCATCCCTGACAAAGTGTTCAGGGGACGTCAGGAAGGCTGTCGATGGGAACAGGTCTGGTTGGGCCAATAAGGGGTAACTATGAAGACCTGCTCCCTCCTGACTTGGCACCGTAGGTGCAAGCGACGGGCGCAAAAGACAGGAACACTGCTCAACACAACATGTGAAGATCACTGAGCTTCAGGAGCGTTTCTGCTCAGCACTTGAGTGTGATAAGTTCACTGAGCTTCATGAGCATTTCTGTTCAACACCTGATTGTAATAAACTCACTGAGCTAAAGAAGCATTTATGCTCAACACTTGAGTGCGAAGAACTTCACTGAGCTACAGGAGCATTTCTGCTCAACACTGAGTGTGAAAGGATTCACTGAGCTTCAGGAGCACTACTGCTCAACACCTGAGTGCGATGAATTCACTGAGATACAGGAGCATTGCTGCTCAACACCTGAGTGCGATGAACTTCACTGAGTTTCAGGAGCATTTCTGCTTAACATGAAGTGTGATGAATTCACTGACTTGAGCAGGCAGCAGGGGACCATGGGTCGCAGTCGCTTTTAGGAGGCTCACTGGGGAAACGCATTTCTGCGGGCCCCCGGGGCAGCTGAGAGCCAGTGTCTGTCCAAGGGTTGTCTGCTCGGACAGTAATACTGGCAGGGAGACGAAACCAGAGAGGCAACGGAGCGGCCCCGGAGTGGTCATGACCCAACTGGACCCCAGGGGATAGAGTCTCCACTCAACCTGGCTATAACTGTCGTGAGGCTCGTCGGAGGCACGACTGAGTAGGCCAGGAAAGAATGGAACGAAGCGTCCTCAGAAGCTTCCGACTCCAAGGAAGAGGTAACGGGTGAGTCGTGACATGCGAGGGAAGCTTACGCAACTGTCGCAATGTCTAACAACTCGATGCACGAATGCCCGTGTAGTCGAGGGTCGCCCAGGCCCCCGTTAAAACATGCCCTTTGTACATGGCCCCTCAGTTGATGAGGGTTTGGCAGGACTCTGTACTGATACTTCAACCCTCACGCTCAACACACACGATGGCCTGCGCACGGAAGATAGAGATCTGAAGCACATGCATTCAGGTCGGAGCTGCGACCAATCTTGGGCCAAGATGGTCATGACCCACCACCTAGTAGCATGTAGAAAAAGTTTACAACTGGCCTTCATACCGGCTGGAGGAGCGGCTATTTCAAATCCTTTGCCAGTAGGATAAGATAAGCACACACAAGTCAGGAGCACTGCTTAACACTAGGTGTGATGAATATCACTGGATTTTCAGGAGCACATCTGCTCAACAGCAACAATGTGATGATTATCACTGACTTGAGCGGGATACCCGAGCCTGAGGTGGGGCAGCAAAGTGGAGAGTGTGGTGTTAGTGTGCTGTGCAACACTTACCTGTCTCCACTAGCGGCAAGGGGCGCGTGAGAAGGCGGATGACCGGGTCCTCAAACGCACCAATCTACCTGCTGGCGACCAAGGGGGGGCTGAGGGGTGTAAGGCTATACAGGGTCACACCCGCCAGACTGGCCCTCTTGGGACCCAGGAACAGATGAGTTTGCTCTTTCTTCGAAGTGTGGTTACCGCTTGCTCCACTTTTTTTGGGGGGGCAGCGGCGGAACAGACACACACACACACACAAACAAACAAAGACTCCACCCGGCCCTCACCCGGGGGCAGGGAGTGACCAACTCCAAGAGCATCCTCATCCATCCCTGGGCGGCCCGCTCCGGAATGCTTTCGCTTGCCACCTGGCTTGGCAGCGCCTGGAGCGGGCTGGGTGTCCCTACTGCGGCCGGCTCCATGCTGAGACCTGGGTGGAGGCTGCTGTGTAGGCCAAGCGGGAGAAGGTGGAGGAACTGCCACCGGTGGCAAAGTGGGGGCAGCAGGTGGCCACCGGGGCAGGATTTGCCGGATGACCTCCGTCTGCACTTGGCCGGCAGAGAACTGTTGGATGCAGTTCTCCGCCGCGTCGCCCACCAGCCCAACCTGGGAAATTGAGGAGACCAGGAACAGAAGCTTGTCCGCATCCGCCATATCAACCAGGCTGAACCAACGATAGTGGTCCTGGACCACTAAAGTGGACATCGCTAGACCGATCGCACACGCAACGACACTCGTGCCCCGGAGGGCGAGGTCGGATGCAGTGCGTTGCTCACCTATGAGGACACAGTCTGGGCTACCCTCGTGCATGTCCATGGATGCCCTGGCCTGACAGACCCGAAGCAATGCCATGGCACGCAAGAGGAGGCGGCTTGCCCACAGGCTTTGTAAGCTCTGCCCGTCAGAACGGACGAAAACTCACAGGCCTTAGGGGGGAGACGAGGATCCCCCCTAAAGGCAGTGGCCGCCAGACACAGGTGCACCTGTGTCAAAAGACAGCTCCATTGGAGGGATAGCCTCGCAATCCTTCACCGCTCCTCCATCAAAGGTAGTGAGGGGGAAAAGCTATTCAGGCAGTTTCTGGCAGAGGAAGATGCCGTCCACAACCTGGTAAGCTCTCAATGCATTTAGGGAAAGAAAGGGGCGGTGAGCTGAGAACCAGCGCTGCCCGCCCCGAGATACCAAACCTCCAACCGAGACTGAACGGGACACGGTGGAGGTTCCACTCGAGCCCGGCAGCCTCGGCAGCCCGTTTCAGCATAGCTGACATTTCTGGATCTGGCTCGGGCAATGTTACACTCCCAGAGGGAGAAAACACAGCCGAGTCGTCATTTCCAGAGGCCAGCTCACCCTCCGATGCTGCTATCGACATCTTATCCTCTGGGGGAAACCCAATTGAAAGCTGATCGGTCAATTATAGAGGGACCAGCATGCTTAACAGGAATTCCATCGGCTGTGGTGTGATGGAGGAGTGAGGAGCCCACAGGGAATGGTTACTGGGCGAGACATCCATCACTATCCTCCGATCACCCATCCCATACGGCACCCAGGGGTGGGGCATAGTAATGGGGACTCGTGCTTTGCGGACAAAGACGAGTCTCGATCTCAACACCGCGACAGTCATATTCCTGCAAATGAGAACATGAGCCATCCACAAAAGCTGCCTCAGCGTGCTGAACATATAAATATATATATACATATTTATATACAAATAAATATATAGCTCAAACATGTGATGCAACAATTGTGACCGTCAGAGAGGAAAAGGGAACAACCGCATCCAGAAACGCACTGGTGGAATGACATCTTGAAAAAGACGCAAACGCACCCGTTTTGCTCTTTCAGGAAAAAAGACCCGTCACCAGTGCCGGAGTACACAGTGAAATGACCACGGCAACACTGAACAGTAAACTGAAACAGTGAAGCACTCACTTTTCCGCCCTCTACCCCAGCCGTCAACACACACAAACATTTAGAATTTGTTGCTGTTAAAACAGCAGTTGAGAGCTCAGAGCTCGCAATCACCACTGCACTCGCGCTGTAGAACACCAGCACTGGGAGAGTCTTCCAGAATAACACCGACACACCCGCTCGTTGTAAACAACAGCACTCTTCAGAGATATCAAACGATCGACTCCGAAGCGAAAGGCAACTAGTGCCTGCATCCACTTCCGTATTTATACCTGCGCCGCGGGGGCGGAGTGTGTGATGCGTATCACGCACGCCAATTCCATTGGCTCGTTCAATAGTACTCGAAGATGATAGGCTCCCTGGCGTGATCCCCATTTCAGTCGGCGTCGACTACGTCCGATGTTATCGACTGAAAGGGAACACATTACATTAGGGATGCACCGATATGAAAATTTTGGTTAATACTGATAGCCGATAATTTTTTATATTTGAAAGCCAATAACCAATATATTGGCCGATAAATCTAAATCCAAATTTTATATAATTTTTGAGGGCCTGATTACAAAAACAAAAGTCTCTTCATTAAAAGCCATGTCCCAAGCACACAATTATAATGTTCTCCTTATAATTTTATGTAGCCTATATGACAGACTTGCGCTGTACATGTTGCCCATTACTGTATTTTCCTTTTTTCAAGTGATTTCAATCATATTTCAAGCATTTCAAAATCATCATGGTGAACAATGTGCATCTGTGCATCAAGTGTCTCAGCTGAAGGATATAATCCATTATTTATTGGATTTAAAATATCGGCCAAATTTTCTCATTGGGCCAATAACTATAGCATTAAAAATTAATATATATCGGCCGATACCAATATGGTGGCGGATATATCGTGGATCCTTACATTTCATATCGAGCCATAAAAAGTTTTTATGGAATAATTTTTGCTAAACTTTAATTCTCTTTTTTTCAAATTGTAACAAGCTGTGGCTGCAAGGCCACTCAGCTCAAAATAAGCCAAAAATAGACGGTTTTCTCCAAGGACACAGATACAGTTGGGCAGAACCTCCTGCTGAGACTAAACCAATGCATTATTTTGACAAACTAAATTATAAATTCTGCAGGCACACATCCAAAGACGTGCGTGTAAAGCTGTAAACAATAAACAGTGAGCGTTGAAGTGGACAGCGCAGGACTGTTGATCTCTGAGTCATCCTGTAACAGGAGTAAACAGCCCAATTCCTCTTCCTGCCCTCTGTCCACAGTAAAAGCATCTGTTTGACCTCTGACCCTGACCTGACACAACCAACTTCCTGACCCACACGAAATACTGGATGTTTCCATGCCAATGACTATCATCTGAACTAACAAACTCACACCTTAACACATAAACTCAGCTACAGTATGGAAAAATGAAGCAAAAGAAAAATGCCTGAAATGTTAAATGGATTAAAATGTTGACATATTTATGGTATTATAAGAATCTTAGTACTTTTTCTCCCCTGAATATGCATCAGGGTTTATTTTTGAAGCATTTCTGCATAGCTATATACCTTAAAGACTTTATTATACACTACATTTCACCAGTTAGTGCAACATTTCATCAGTGAACACACACTGACCTTTTGTGACAACATGCCCCAATACGAGTCTACAACTGAAAACTCTGGAGGCTTTTCAGCCAGTAAAACAGTAAAAATAAACATTATAACAATATACACTACCTATGTTGTTGTTTTTAATGTTTTTGACTGAAGTCAATTATTCAGGAGTGTTTGATCAGGGATTGTACTGAACTCTGCGGGACAGTGAACCTCGAGAACCCCTGTTTTAGATAAAGTCTTGCATGACACATTGCAGGATGTTGCTGTCACTGCACTGCCATATCATGTCAAACACCCATATGGAGTTTGTCACACAATAACAGGAGTTCAGAGCTATTAATCTTCATACTGTATTTGTGACCCTGGACCCAAAAACCAGTCACATGGGTCAATTTTTTTGAATTGAGATTTATACATCATCTGAAAGCTAAATAAATAAGCTGAATAAATAATAAATAATCTGAAGGTGCAAACATCATGCTCATCGAAATCGAAACATTGAGAAAATCGCCTTAAATTGTATATTTATGTTCAAGATTGTGCTGGATTCACCCACAAAAGTAAGTGTTTTATATATTTTTATGTTCGAAAATTTACAAAATATCTTAATGGAACATGATCTTTACTTAATATCCTAATGATTTTTGGCATAAAAGAAAAATCGATAATTTTGACCCATACAAGCATTGTTGGCTATTGCCACAAATATCAGACGAATACAATCGGAGTTCTATTAAAAAAATGTCCTGTATCCTCCAAGCTTTATAATGAGAGTGAATGGCTGAATTTTTTTTTTTTTTTTTAAATTAAGCCCAAAAAAGCACATCCATCCATTATAAAAGTAATCCATACGGCTCCAGGGGTTAATAAAGGCCTTCTGAAGTGAAGCCATGCGTTTGTGTAAGGAAAATATCCATATTTAAAACTGTATAAACTATAATCAACAGCTTCCAGCAGACGGCCATACGCATCGATTTACGGTGGAAGAGTGACCCCTGACCCGAGCACAATGCGATAAATACAAAAACATCTCCCAGCATCGTTTCTTTTTGGATATAAACACTATTGACCTTATTCATACAAGAAGATTTCCTGTACGCATAATAACTGGCAAGGGATATCGGACACGACCATCACAACCTCGAACTTCATTCACCACGTATAAAAGTAAACGATGGCTTTTTGTTTGATATAGTTCATTTGACTAACGTTAAATCTAGAGAGAATAGTGGTCAAAACAGCATGCCTCTTTATAAAAAATTATGCTTTCAAATAAGGGTGTCAATAGATTAAAATGATAATTAATGATGGCATTTGAAACGTGAATTCACATAGACATTTGCCAGAGTTTCTTTCAAATCATGCTTTAAAGCCAAACATGTCACTCTTTCCAATGACGAAGAACAACATAGAAAACAGTTAAAGATGTTTTGTCGTGTTTTATGTTTCTCTTGAAGCAGGGTCATGTTATCATGTTAAGCAGGGGCAAAATGCCAGCAGAATTAATATGCACCCAAAATTCAAGTTGTGGTGGAAAAAATGGCCCAAGTATGAGTTATTTTTACATTTATAACATATGATATTAAAAAATATTTCCAGAATATTGGCGTGATTGCAAATGGGATAATGATTTTATACAACAGTTCAGTATAAACAAAGAGTGAATATTGTAATTTGACATTGTAGACGTAGGGTCTAATAATTGTAAATATTCTCTGTTTTTGCTCTATTTCTCAATGACAATAGTTCCAAACAAAATCCGTTTTTTTTTTGTGATTCAGTGACCTAGTTGCTTAGTTCCAGAATGAATCTGCCGTTTTGAACGAATCAGTTGAATGAATGCTTCTACTTGAACATTAAAAATATATTTTATTATTTTTTAGCATCTAATTTTTTCTATATTAAAATGATTATATTTAAATCATTCATCTCATAACATTATTTATGGTGTTGTAATTGCAGTGTAAATGCATGCTTAGGAAAAAAAATGGTTAAATGGTTAAAAGGGGAAAGTTAATGTCTGTTAGCGATATTTCATAAAAAAATAAATAAGCAAAGTCAAACATATTACATTTACTATAAAACCAATATAATTAATGCATCACACTTGTGAATTTACCTTCAAATGTCTTCAACATTTTTCGTATAATTGTTATTATAATAATAATAATTCCAAATTTTGATAATCATAAATGCATGCTATAATAAATTATATGAATATTATCATTTAAATGTATAAGAAAGGTTCTGAGGGAAAAATAAATAAGGTTGAGGTGAGGTCAATATAAACTCTTTCTGTTTGGTATTGTACTGTGTATATATATATATATATATATATATATATATATATATATATATATATATATATATATATATATATATATTGTATTGTATTGTATTGTATATATATATATACTTGACTTCGACTTGACTTGACCCTTAGCAGGACTCGACTTGACTTGCTTGAAGTGAACCACTGACTTGACTTGACTTGGTTGTGTGTACTGCGACTTAGACTTGCTTGAGACTTGATGGTAGGGACTTGAGACTTACTTGTGACTTGGACACGTGTGACTTACTCCC
Organism: Siphateles boraxobius; assembly: GCF_051911475.1. Taxonomy (NCBI): domain Eukaryota; kingdom Metazoa; phylum Chordata; class Actinopteri; order Cypriniformes; family Leuciscidae; genus Siphateles; species Siphateles boraxobius. Next base: position 19,977,850 of record NW_027508866.1, on the reverse strand, counting down.
ACCTCTGGTATCTTCTGAAAGAAGAATGTCATGTACACCTACGATGTACACCATCTGCAAATACACACAAAACAGCTTAAAGACGCTATGAAACAGAAGTTGAGATCATCTTTTCTTCCCTACTGTGGCGTATAACCGAGTGAAACGGCTTCTCAAACAAGAACAAATTACTTGATTTTGTCCATCAGGAACTGATTGCATGATTGTGGTTTGCTATTGGACGATCTCATGTGAGTGACAGGTTGCCCCGCCCTCCCAGGAAACATCAGAAAAGAGAAGAGATGAGCTTCAAGAGGAAGGGGAAGTTATTTTGATTCAAGATTATTAGGACACGTTAATTTAAACTCAGAATATATATATATACAGGTTTGAGAGGGCGATGATGTCTGGGTCACATGTCTCAGATTTGATGCCTTCCACAGCAGAAAAACATGACATAATTTTCATTTTTATTGAAGTAATCTTTGGACAGGACTTTTTTTTGTAAAATGACAGCATGACAGTGTGCCATGTGGCTGAAAAAATGTAAAAGAAAGGAGTACAAAAGGAGGAAGAAATGAGTGGAAGAAACAGTTGTTCCGCACGTTGTGGCATCCGCTACACCTCATGCAGGAGAGGGGATTTTTGTCTTAAGCGGTCATAAATAATCACAGTATTTCCTGCAGGTTGGTTTATGAGCTTTCCCTACTGTGCTCAAATCCCCAGGTTGATTTACAAAGGAATGTGCCAGTGTATTTCATGTCTGTAATTTTATGGAACCCATAGCTCATTTTGCCATCATATAGTAAAAATACCATGAAATCAAAATTGATCATTCTTATATATTTATAGAATATTGCAGTGTTTATAATAAATGATTTACAATCATTATTTTTTATAATTCATGTTCCTTCACAATGTTGAATCAAAAAAACTTCCTCTTGCAGCTCATCCCTTTGCTTCTCTGATGATGTGTTGTCTGGCGTGAGGGCGGGGCAATAACCTGTCATACAAGATCGTCCAATAGGAAACCACAACCATCCAATCAATTCCCCATGGACAAATTAAGTCCTGCCCCACATTTGTTCTTTTTTGAAAAGCTGTTTCACTCAGATATACGTCACAATAGGGAAGAAAAGACTATCGCAACTTCTGTTTCATGCTGACTTTAAGTGATTTTACAAATCACAGTCAGCATCTATGCTCAGTCCGAACTGTCAAAAGGTTTAAGAAACAAATGAACATCGATACATCACTTAACCGGAATTAGAGCGGGAAATTTGGCAACCAGTCATAGCAAACCAGCCCAGTTTGACGGATATAATCTAGGCAAAAAAGTTTGTATGCAATTGGTCGCACATAAAAAAGAGCATGAAAGTGACAGGTGTTTGTTTTGGTGATTAAGTAGATTTTTTTCTGCAAATGAGATAAGCTTTAGGCCGTGTGTCCACCAAAGCGTTTTTAGCCAGCTGAAAACGCTAGGCGCTCTGCTGAAAACGCCTAGCTATGGGCGCTTGAGAGCGTTTTGGCAGCGCAGCATTTTTTTTCAGTTGAGACACTTTGCTTGTTATGATACGGAATATCCGCGAAAGTGTTACTAGTATCTCATTTCACACATATTTTGTTTCTGTGTAAATTCTATATTAAAATGTCGATACAATGTAATGTATTTTCTCTGGCTCTTGTTTTAAATTATTTGTTCCGCTATTATGCTTGTTGTTGTCATCTGTTGACGTTGAACAAGCAGAATGTGGCGGTTGGTCGGTGTGATATTTGTCCCGCCCCTCCTCCGCTGTGATTGGACGGTTGGGTAAAAAGTGACAGTCATGAGCGCTGCGTTTTACCCAAAGTTGAACATTTTTCAACTCTCGGCGACCAGTAAAAAAACGCTGAACGCTCAACACTTGAGCGTTAAATATACGCTCAGCGCCTCGCCATTGAAAACAATTGGAAAAATACGCCAGCTGTGTGAAAAAACGCTTTGGTGGATACACGGCCTTAGTCACATTTCCTGCGCTGCATATCAGAGCATTTAGTGGCACTAAAACTGAAAACCGTACTTAAAATCGACATAAAATGGAAATTACAACAGTCTTTTCTTCCCTATTTTGACGTATATTCGAGTGAAACGGCTTCTGGAACAAGAAAGAATGTAGGGCGGGCCGAGGGACTTGATTTTGTCCATGGGGAATTTATTGGATGGTGGTGGATTGCTATTGGTCAATCTCATGTGAGTGACGGGTTGCCCCGCCCTCACATCAGTAAACATCAGAGAAGAGAAGAGATGAAGCTGCAAGAGGGAGAGGAAGTTATTTTCATTAAAGATTAAGAGGACACATGAATTTTAAAAAACGACACGCACAAATAAATCGTTTTTAATAAATAAGTCAAGTCAAGTCAAGTCAAATATATTTATATAGCGCTTTTCACAATACAGATTGTATCAAAGCTGCTTCACAGTATCAATCAAAACAACTTAACAATGTTTGTTTATTACTGGAAAAAAAAGACATCCAAGTTTGGTAGAGCTAATCAATGGTATGATTGGTTAATTAATTTGAATATCCCCAACTGAGCAAGCCAAAGGCAACAATATAACATACTGCAATATAACATTAAAGAAATAATTTTTGATTTCATGGTGACTTGTACTACAAATTTGTTCAGTCAAATACAACATTTGCAGTTCATGAACATTTTGCACTACAGGCATAACCTGTGATTGGCCAGAACTGACGAATTAAAGTTTTCTTTTACTGTACTTAAAACATTATGCATTCACATTATGGGTCCAAATTGACCCTGTTTAATTTGTTAGTGCACATTAGTCTTTTAACAACTAACCCGTGCAAGTTCATTTCTTTGCTGCTGATTTTGAATTATGAAATGTAAGCATATAAATAACTGCAAATGAATTTAGGGTACTTTAGTTAAGCCCCACGCCTGTGTTTGAATTTATTTTTATAACAATAATAAATTCAAATAATATAACAAATTCCAATTTGCAATATCTACACCGATCTTAAGTTAAAATGTGATGTATAGGTAAGTTAGAATGTAACTTCAGACCAAATGAACCCCCTTTTAATCCCCAGTTACTGACTTTATTTGAGGTTTGACTAATGCATTTGTCAGAGCCCGTGCTTGGATCACTTTAGCTCATCCGCTGACAGGAGGGGGTTCTGGGAAACGCTGAGATGAGGAGAGGGGAGCACGCCAGCACCTTTGACATGCAAATCTCCGAGAGCTCAGACAACAGGTGTCCAGTGCGCACAGCCACAGTACCCTCTTTCACCTCTCCTCATCCCTCATTCCCTCGCACTCTTCCCTCCGGACCCTGCCTGACTCACTAATTACTGACGCAAACAACCATTCACCAACTGACAAGATGAGAGCATCACATTTATTTCATGAAAAACTGCTCAAACTTGAATTTGCATACAGCAGGATGTAAAAAATTGAGTGTGAATAAGAAAGAAAACAGGGAAATTAAATCTAAAATATCTCATTTCTTATCAAAGTGACGTGTGGATTCTCCCAAATAGTGCTGGAATTCAGCTGGTTCCTTTCAAGGGCTCGGAAATGTTAATCTTTAAACCACTGCATCAACGAAACCAGTAAATATGGCAAACACTTTACAATCAGGTTTCATTTGTTAACTGTTAACATGAAATGCCTTAGCATTAATATGTTACACTTTATTTTAAGGTGTCATTGTTACAGTGTGATTATACATTAAGTACTAAGTAATATCAATGAACCATGTACTTACTATATAATAGGGTTAGGATTAGTTGCATGTAACTATCCATAATGTATAGCTATTACTACATGTAATAGACACTGTAAAATAAAGTGTTACCCATTAATCTTAACAAAGATTAATAAATCCTGTAACAAATGTATTGCTCGTTAGTTAATGCACTGTTTAATGTTAACTAATGGAACCTAATTGTAAAGCTACCAACATATGATACAAAAAATTAAGGGCTACAACTTATGTCAGTGTCCGTGTTACAGAGTGATTATACATGTAATTACTGAGTAATAATATTACATACTACAGGGTTATGGTTTGGTTTAGGGTTAGTTGCACGTAATTATGCATATTTTACTGTAGATAACAGTAACTACATGTAATGTGTAACAAGGACACTGAAGTTACAAAATTAAGAATATGCTTGCTTCTCTCATTAAAAATATAATTTTAGCTTTATTACAGCATTGTTTTTGGCATTAAATCTATATGAGAATACCTCCTCAACCTTAAATGCATGTGATTTCCCACAAGAATATTGAACCTAATTCTAAAAAGCTTAATAAATATGACACCTGGATCATCAGCGCATACAATACAGCCATCGATAGAGCTAAAGCATGCATATTGAATGTTAGTTTGTGGTTCCTCATAGTGGAATATTGGGTGAATGATGTCAGTCAAATGAAATAACATCTGATATGAGCTAGACCACTTCCTCTCAAAGAAAAAGACTGGCAGCAATAATGTCTACACCTCGACCAATAAGCGAATACATGTTATCTTCCCATAAATGCTCATGAAGCTCATCTTACAAGAAGCCATAGCAAGAAGAGAAATAAAAAGTCTCATAGTGTTACAATTGTCTTGGCTATTCTATTTACATCAGAGAAAATAAATCATTGATATTTAAAAAATATATTTTTTCTTCACCCTACAAAAGGTCAGAGTATTGTGCCCTACAGCATGCCTTCGTTTTTAGTAAATCAAGATGGCAATGTGCAAAAACAATCTCTTGGACAGTCAAAAGTCATAATTATACACATAGCTAACTTACACATAAGATAACATTGGACCGCAAAGAGAAATACTAGATGATTATAACTGGAACATACGCACAGAATGTACACAGTATCTGTCATGACAGAGTGTGCAAACCTGCTTGCCTTATATAATGATTCTCCCAAAAGTTCATTCACTGGATTGATTACAATTGAAGGGAATTAAAATCAATTTAGCAAAATAGTAAATTCTGTTTTCATTTAGGTACTAAGTTAAATAGTTTTATATAGTTAATGTTTTCAGCAATGTCAGAGAACATGCATCTGTACAATTTTGGTCATGTGATGCAATCTCTCCCAATTCTGCTCTAGTGTTCGAGAAGGTGAACTGCAACTGAATTTGGGATAAATAAATAAAAAAAGCTCAATAGAGTCCCTTAGTGGGCAAGGCAATGCATTACAACTGAATTCAGAAAAATATTTTCTGCCAGGCAGATGCAAAATCTTCCACTCATTTTGATGCCAATGACAAGTACTTAAAGAATTAATAACGTTATTATTTACTCACTCTCATTTTCTCTGAAGAATATTTACACAGCTCTGAGCTGAAGGTAAGGAAACACCATGAGCATATTATGTCATATTAACTTGTAAGACATTTTAATGCCAGATGGGTCACTGTGGAGAAGGGCAGTGTAAAGATTCTTCAAAATTGATGATTTTTGGATCCACTGATAAAAATAACATCATGCAGATTTTGAAATAGGATGAGGATGACATTGTTATTTTTTTTTGGGAGAACCATTCAGGCCAAACATTATTTTTAGGCCTAAATTTAAGTTTCAGGTATTTGAATTGCTTATGAAATTTCCATTCATTTGAATTACGCAGTTTAAAAAAACCTATTAAACTTAATGTGATGAATAATTGTCAGTCATACATAAATAAAGCAGGTAAGAAAAAGTGCATATTTCTGCACTTACTTGCATCTATTTGATTTTATTTAAACATTTTCAAAATATATTCATCCAAATTGCTTATAATGAGCATAAATCGAGAAAATAATTAAATGTATTCAGTTAAAAAGTATGAATAAGTAATATTCAAACAGTTAAAATTTATGTAACAAACTGGATTGATTGATGATAAATATATAAGGTTATTGTGCATTTAAAACGTTCAGTTTATTAGTACTATTACAGAAATCTTACCCGTTTCATGCATATATGACTGACAAATCTGTGTCATATTAAATGTATTAGTTCATTTATGTTAAAACTGTGTAAGGATGAAAATTTGATATGCAATTCAAATACAATAATCTTTAATTTAGGCATAAATATTAAAGAACAAAAACAGACAAATGTAATCTCCTGAGGAAGATGGAGGAAATGTACTTGCGTCCCACTACAGAGTGTCTTCGGTACTTGCTAGCAGGAACCATAACTAGTTTAAACCGCATGAGAACATCTGCATTAGAGATCTGAGAGTTGCTTTTGGCTATTTGTCCTTCATTTCCAAACATGCACATATACATATAATCCTGTAAACACAATTTAAAGCTCATGATGTAAAGTTTCATCCTCTGTAATAACTTCTCCTATGTGACTGTGACTCCCACAAGTATAGTTTGCTCATGTGAACTCCCCTCTGATGCGAAATCCTGAGAGTGGGGAGGCAGGAGTGGACTGATGCCAGATGTTTTAGCACAGTAAACATTCCCTCTTCCAGCGGTTTACAGGTATGTGTCGTGCTCTAGGCTGCTAAGACTCTGACTGGAGCTCTGCAGGAGCTGCGAGAGGTTGTCGCTCTGCAATGCTGGGTCTCTGGGTAACGGGTACGGATTTAGGGGAGGCGAGGTGTTAATGGTGTCTTTATTCTTCTCCGTTTTGCTCTTCTTGACTTTTTTCCCTTTGTCCGCCTGGCTGTCGGGGGTCTGCGGTGCCTCGACGATGATTGTGGGGTTTTGTTTGAGCTCCTGGCGACTGGGCGGCTCGGCGGCCATGATGGCTTTGGCGCCGTGCATTCTGGGTGGGGATTTAGAGTGCAGCTCTCCGCGGGTCTCCTTCCAGCGCCGGAGCTGAGAGAGGTGCTCCTTCTCAATGTCTCGCTCAGACACGGGTAATTCAATGACCTGACAGGGTGGGCAAAAGAGAGGGAGATATATGTCTTAAATGGTCAATAACAATAATAGAAAAGGAAATAATACTGTATTGTCAAAGTGTACGTTTACACGACAACGATTTGCTTAAAACTAAGAAAAAAACGGTTTTTCCTTTGAGTTTTCCGTGTACAGGCGACACCATTGATAAACCGATGCCCATTCACACGGATCCACGAAAACGATTAAAACGCTGTATTCTGCTGCCAGAATGAATGGCGATGAAACACTATAGATTGAACACGTAATACGCATGTGCAATGCATAACTTCATAGTCTTCAGAGATTCACGTTTTTATTGTTTACACAGAGACAGTTTTCAAATGTTTGCGTTTTCAGCCATCCAAAACACTGTTGTCGTGTAAACGAACGGCCAAAACGCATAAAAAGCTTAACGTTTTTAGTTGAAAACGGTGTTGGGTAAACAGCCCCAAAGTTGATATTGTGGCTTTATATTTGGTCAGACACACAGACAGCGAATTTCTGATAATTCTGGACATGCGTGTTTTGTCTATCATCAGAGCGGCAGCATCTGAGGCAGTAAGTGCATCGCATTACGTTTTCATAAACTTACAGGTTATAAAGTTTATTGTGGCTATGTGGGCACTCGGTTTTTCTGTCATTTAACCAAAGTCTCATGTTATGCTATGTTGGCTATGAATCGACGACAAGTGCTAGACTAAGACACTCTTTCTCTGCTCCTGAAATACATAAAACATTAGACGCAATATCAAGATGCAAGGTTTCCATCCAACAGCGTCAATTAAGTATCCTTTCTGAGGATTATGACAAGGTAAATCAAATGTTACTCAAGGCAGGCATGTGCCAAAAAGACATGTTACAACCAGCAGGAAGACAGGTTATATTTGGCTGTTGCTGTCTACACACTGCACAGTGTATAATGTATACTGCTTACTATTTCTACTCATAATTATCATTCATTCATTCATAATTATAAGAAAAACTATGCAATATGCAACAATTCCAGTGGTAGAATTCTACATTGTTAATCAGTGAAAAAAAAAGAGGATATTTTGCATGCTTAATCCATGTTTAAAATTGGAATTCAAGTGTAACACATAAGGGTATATGTGTGCGATACCTCTTGCACTAGGAAAACATCGTGCATGTATCGTGGCTCAATAGATCTGAGCAGCTCCATGGTCTCGTACTGGCCCTGACACGCCTTCAGTTTCTCTTGAGATCCCAGCATGAACTTCAGCAGCACCAGACCCACTCGGAAGATGATCTTCACTCCTGCATCACACAGAGGCATTTGCATTTCCATTAGGTAACAGTGTATATATAACTTTGGCTATGTTCAGACTGCAGATGTTTTGCAATGCGACCTCAGTCTGAACAGTCAAATCAGAATTCTTCCGACCTTTACGTCACTCTGGATCAACATTCGTCACAATTCTGCACTCATGGGAGTCACTCACTTCAAAGATTTTACATACCCGACGTTAGTGAAGGACAGTAGTGTCAGAGCTTTTTATATTTATATAGAGAATACTATTAACATTAAATAGCATTACTGTTTTTCTAAAATGTGCCAAGTAATCATGTTTTTTTCCTGGCTCAAAACAAGACGTGTATTTTTCGTAGACCATCAAACTGTGTTTCCCGGTGGACCTCAGTACCTCTAGGGAAGATTTTTTTTACATTTTAAAGATAAATTAATTAATCTGGTGCACTTTGAGTCACCCAAATACGCTGTTAAAAATAAATAATCCACCTGCCAAACACCCTAACCTATATGATATTCATTGATTCAGATATCTGCAACTGATCATCACATTAAAATTATTCAAATTCTCAGTGTTATGCATCATAATATGGTAGCATATCACACTGAAGTAGGCTGATATAAAATTGACATTTATTTAAAATAAAAGTTCTGGATCTTTCATTTCAAATTCTCAAATTTGATCAATGCATTCAATTAGATTAATAAGACACAATAGGGCTGTTAACAATCAAATTAAATCATTTACATTGAAAAATTACAACTGCATTAAATGAGATTGTTCTAAATATTTTTCTTAAATATACAAATAAGGAACGTTGAAAAGAATGATACTTTGAAACTAAACCGCAAGTAGGTGGCGGCAGGCGACCGTCTTAATGAATCGGTCATTGAGTCATTCATTCAAACGATTCGTTCAAACAGCTGATTTATTCAGAATGAGGCAGTTTATGAATGGGTAATTGAATCTTTGACTCAACCAATTCTTTCAAAACGCTGAATCATTCAGTAATGAAACACGGTTGAGTGTTGCTGTGAGATGTGCTATCGTTCTGCTGTGGTCTTTATTTTGAACTATTTTCACTGCTGAAACAGAACAAAAACAGTCATGTGTCTAAAATGTAAGTGGCTTCATTTGAACTATTTGTTTATTGAACTGTTATGAAATCAGTAGCTACGTTTACATGGACACCTTTTGGTTCAAATGGAAGGAAATCAATTGATGAATCCGAACACGGTGTTTACGTGAACGATAAATAAAGGAATCGGGTTGATTTTTTGACATGCGCAAACTTCGCGCAGAACTATTCTCCTCTATTGGTTCTTTATATGTTTTAAACAGCAGACTTAATATTTATCCGTCTCTGGTCATGATTTAGAGACAATGAGCATATGAACCGTTTTGCCGTGCTGCTTATATTTATCATGCAGTAAAACACAGTCTTTATTAAAAACCACATTATGACTCATCGGTCATCCACCCTTGATTAAATGGAATGTTATTTTTTTATTACTTGGCCCACCCGACCCAGTACCATCGCCAAACTATACGGTTTGAGAATGGACACATGCCACTGTGGAAAAAGGGTATCTGAGCATGTGACAGTGACTGCTTGTCCGAGTTTTGTCGAGAGCCAGAGGCGGCACGAAATTTGACTGAGGTGGCCGCCTCATAATTCTCTATGCAGGAAAAACCCTGCAAGTAATAAGAAGTAGATTTGACTGGCAGTATATGCGTTTGCCTGCACACCTCGAGTAAGCAAGCTTTGGGTTAATCAACCAAGAGTTCAGGGTATATGTGACGGTAAGTTAACCTTGCTTTCTGGAAATCCCTTTGAAGTGAGGATGTTAAACATTTACACATCTGCTTTGGCATACAGTTAATACACTCTGCAAGTAAATGTCACAAGTACCAAGGTGCAAATCCCCCCTGTGGAGGGGTGAGCTGTCAACAATGGACAAAGTGCACACAGTGTTAAAGTCTCACCCTCACAGAAGAACATGTCCCACACGCGCAGCACAGAGGCCCAGGGCAGCGTTCTAGAGAAGGCACACATGAACCACTCTGTCATGTAGAGGATAGGGTCAATCTTGTGTTTCTTCAGATGCCGGTGGGCCACCGTGGACACGCGCTTGAGCAGAGCGAACAGGATCTCGCCATCTAACTGGATGGCCTCCTGTGCAGACAAGGATGGGGAAGAAACAAAGAAAGATGAAGTCTGGGATGTATTGCAGTGGATCCATTTCCCTATAACCGGTTTTCATGTTAAACAGATTCCCAGCATGCAAATGATCTGTGATGAATGAACAGTTTCACTGATAAGTTTCTATAATCTGACACTGCGAACACAAGAACATGGATGTGTTAAACAAATTTTGACAGCAACAATTCACACGCTAACAACAGAAACGGTAAGAGGAAACCCCGTAGGCAGAAGCGAGTGAGAAAGAACGATAGAGAGAGAGGAAGATCCTGATGTTGGTTTTATCTAGTTCACTCCTTATCTGACAGGCAGGGCCCTGCCGCCCACTCTGGAGCATTTGCCTGTTGACTCCTGAAGGTCAGGCACTAAAGACCTCTCATAATGCTGGATTGCACTGGATTCCTGGTAATGGAACAGCCCCCCCCCCCCAGAAAAAAAACATTACGCAAAAAATATATATATATATTTATTCCTTAAAACTACAAGTAAGCCCAATTAACTAAAACCCTAATACACGTCCAAGAGCGACAGGTATCCCACTCACGTTGAAATCCTATTGGTCCACAAACCTGAGATCAAACATCAAATATGTCATGATTGGCTGTGACTGTTGCATTTTCTCTTTTAGTTCTATTTTAATCCTGACATCTAAACTCATGACGGTTGCCATATCGATAACTACAGCAACAGTTTAACCAGTTTTGTGTCAGGAATTGTTAACCAGAACAGGACTGTTTGTAAACCACCAAATTATTTTTAGACAGTGCACACTCAGAGCGGGACGTACCCAACAATTCAAGACCAGGTAGAACTTGTTAGATGTGTTTGTAAGATGGAGTTTTGTAGTTTACAGTTGGTTAAGTAACATCCCAGCTTTCCAAATTTAGTCCAAACTTCTGATTTGTAATATTAGTTCAACTCTTCTAACTTAAAGGAGAACTCCGGCGCAAAATGAACCTGGGGTGTAATAACACATCGGTACCGAGTCGACTGTTCTCTGGGATTTGTTTTCATGATAATCGAGTGTAAGAGTTGTATCTCTATAAACTGTTTAGCTTATAACGCTAGTAAATGGGGCATATAATAAGTAAAAAGAGATCGCTAGTTAATACCACTAACAAGGCTCAAAATAGCCCCACACTAAGACGGTAGCATAATGAGGGTCTCTACATACAAACCGAAGCACTGAGAACTTTGTAAGTGGACAGACAGTTTAATAATAATATACTTTATAAAGACAGTACCATCGCGGAGCCATCTTTGGAAAACAGTCTCGACCAGTCGAACCACAAACGCCGTGTTACGAGCTGAACTGTGAATTGGAATCTCACAGTTCAGCTCACTTAGCACGGCGTTCGTGGTTCGACTGGTCGAGGCTGTTTCCCAAAGATGGCTCCTGCCTGTATACGCGATTGTACTGTCTTTATAAAGTATATTATTATTAAACTGTCTGTACACTTACAAAGTTCTCAGTGCTTCGGTTTGTATGTAGAGACCCTCATTATGCTACCGTCTTAGTGTGGGGCTATTTTGAGCCTTGTTAGTGGTATTAACTAGCGATCTCTTTTTACTTATTATATGCCCCATTTACTAGCGTTATAAGCTAAAGCTAAAGTTTAACTAGGAGAGCCTGGTTAATCAGTTCTGCTGTGAAGCATACAAGAGAAGCAACCTTTGAACTCTGATCACACTGAACAACAGCTCTCTACATCAGCATATTTCCCTTGGCAGAACAGTGCAAACGCAACCTGAGAGAATCAGCATCTTGTCAGCGATCGATCGAGTGTTTTGTCAGGATGATTGATTGCTCTCATGTGGATCTGAGGGTTGACAGCATGCAGATATGTTCTGAGTGGAGGAAGACTGTGTGTTGTCTGCTCTTACCAGGCCTGCGCTGTAGTATCCGGGCAGATACTTCTCACAGATCTGGACCAGACCCCAGAATGCATCCTACCAGAGCATGGCCATAAAAGAATAAGAGACCAGAACAGGGTATAAGCTTAACTTGCTTCTGTACTCAACGTATTTAAACCATTCAAGCAAACATATATATGTATGTATGTATGTATGTATGTGTGTGTGTGTGTGTGTGTGTGTGTGTGTGTGTGTGTGTGTGTGTGTGTGTGTGTGTGTGTGTGTGTGTGTGTGTGTGTGTGTGTGTGTGTGTGTGTGTGTGTGTGTGTGTGTGTGTGTGTGTAAGGGATGTGAGAGACCAGTCGATTAAACAATACTAGTCAACTTGGAAATATTAGTCTTTTTCATATTTAAAATATAAATAAATAAATATGTTTGTGTGTTTATATATACACATGTATTTATGTATGCATTTATGTGTGTATTTATATATGTGTATATATGTGATTCGATAACACTTGCAGCCTTTATATATAAAGCATTACAAAAGTATTTTAATGCATTAATTGTAATTATGCCTGTAAAGCACCTTATAATGCATTGTATAATCTCATTAATAATTACAACAACTGTTATGCTGCATTAGAATACTTATAATATAATATATTCCTTGTTACACCTTGAAAGCATATAATGCATTAAAACACAAGACAAACAAACAATTGATGTAACAAGGCATTTTAACTTGAAAATGAAATAATGCTTTCATAACTTACTATGAAAATAAATAATGCACTACAACATACAATATGAATACCTTTATAATGTATTATACATAAAGGCTTCAGAAAAAAGGGTTACTGATAATTGTAGTGTTTTGTTATAACACATAAAACAGTACAACAGATAACTGTATATATCAATAAATAATTGATGAGAGGCATCCAGGGCACAAACACGAACCTCAGCGGGCATGTGCATGAGCAGCACTGCGGCTATAGGGGCCTGAGCCTGACAGTAACCCTCCTCCGGTCTGTGCAGTGTGTACGCCTTCAACACCCGGAACAGATCCTGCTGCCTGCGCACACACAGATCAATGCGTTATGCAAACAGAAGGGATGAGGTTCAGAGGCTGAGGCTTGTAGGTGAAGTGACGTACCCATGGCCTCCTCGAGCTACAAACATCTCGTGGAATGGAAACTGTCTGTGGAGGTCTTTTTCGATCACGTCCAGCCATTTAGGATCTCCTGGCTGACTGTCCAGCTCCTGCCAAGTCAAGTCACATTTGTTTATATAGCGCTTTATACTGTACAGATTGTTTCAAAGCAGCTTCATGTTGATAAAACAGGAAAATAAGTGTTAATGTAGTGTAAAGTAGCTCTAGAGAGAATAATACTGACATTTTTCAGCTCAATTTTGTTTCAGTTCATTTCAATAGCTGTCAATGTTGCAACGTTTATCAATTACGAAAGTGGTTCAAATTATTCAGCTAAAAGTCAGTTCAATATTGATCCAATAACAGTGTAGATGTTGCCAAGAAAGTGTTCATCCACTTTTGTTTTCAGTGCCAGTGCAGATAAATCGATAATATTACTAAATATGAATTGCCTTTTAAACCCCCAAACACAATAACTCATTAATGACAGCACAAGACTTAAACTCTGACTTAAACTGACATAAACAGATTTGAAATAGCTTTAAAATGCATAATGCGCACAGATATTATACACAGAATAAGTGAAATATTATTACAATTTAAAATAACTGTTTTCTATTTGAATATATAAAATGTAATTTATTCCTGTGATCAAAGCTGAATTTTCAGCATCATTACTCCAGTCTTCAGTGTCACATGATCCTTCAGAAATCAATCTAAAATGCTAATTTGATGATCAAGAAACATTTCTGATTATTATCAGTGTTGTGCTGCTTAAATTGTTTTGAGAAAACCATGATAATGTTGTTTTTTCAGGATTTTTTGATGAACAGAAAGTTCAAAAGAACAGCATTTATTTAAAATAGAAATGTCTTTACTGTCGCTTTTGATCGATTTGGATCCTTGCTTGATAAAAGTATTAAATTATTTGGCTGAAAATATTGAAACTTGCCTGAAATAAGGTGTCTCAGAAGGTGGCATAATCAAGTTGTTTTGGAACAGTGGCGTGGTGCTACCAAAGGCTCGAGTGCACGGGTGTAATTTCCTATGGGGACAGGGGGGACATAATTTTCAAAATCCCGTTTGTGTCCCCCCCACTTTCAAATTCGTTTGTTCTGATTTTTTTAACCGCACACCGTCATCGCCACGGAGGATCAGGAGATAGACTGTGTCGATGTGCGTGTCCGCGGCCAGGAACATCGCGGCCACACTCTAAAAAGAACTCATTGAAAGTTCTAATGAGCGGGTATCACGCTGTCTGTTAATGATCTGACGCGCACACACACACACACACACATACACAATCCGGTTCTCTTTCGCGCTTCAATAATAACACACACATTTATGCCAAAATGTCCGTTTTGTCAATTGTAGCCTATCCTCACAAGAACAGTCTAAGTGAGTTAAATAAAATCTTAAATAAAAGTTAAGAGTAAATGAGAAAATTAAATGCGTAAGATCCTGTCATCAGCGGCAGATCTTAAAGAGACAGCATCCAATTCTGTCTGTTACTTAAATTAACCAAAGAATGAAGAGGAACAGAGCAAATTACTCGCTGATCTGGTCCAAAGAACGTTTGTAGCTTTACAAGGATTAATCTATATTTAATTTATAATTTATGCAGGGAAGTTTTTGTGGAGTTTTTTTTGCTTTATTTTTGTAGTATTTTGAATGAATGTTTTTAAAATAGTATTAGTAAAAAAAAAATCTAAACAAAATTCACTTGTTCAATCATTTTGGCGCCCCTATTGAGTGGCGCCCCTAGCATTTGCCTATTCCGCCCATGCCACGGGCCGGCCCTGGTTATACCCTTCCTCGAGTGGACAAACCTTGGAGATACTCTGTCTCACCTGAAATTTGCCCAGATTCTGTTCTTTCTTCACTTTGGCTCCAGAAAGATAAAGCCACGCACGACCTCTGAGTGATGGAGGGATGCCCTTCTGACAACGCAACTTCACCTTCATGAGATGGAGAAAGACAGTGGGATTGTAAACTTGTATTTTAGGATGCCCTACGACCCTTAATGGCCAATGACATTTGCCATGAGCCATTGCACAAATATTAAATGAAACTGAGCACTTGCACTCCTTTATACTTTAGTGTGAGTGTTCATTTAGTGTTCTTGCATAACTCACTACCGCAACAGCAGTAGACATATTAAAAAAGAGCATTTCATTTCTATATTTGCTTAAAATGGCATTATTTTGATGGCAAAATGTAACTGGAATAATTATGGTTTTCGCAAATATTGGCGACAGGCCTTGTCGAGCTGAATTACAGTAATTATGCGTGAGCTGCAGATGTGGCGTCTAGCTAACTTGTGAAATGACTCAGTGTTTAATCTGGAAGGTTAGTCACTGGAGAGAGATTCAGAACCAAGAGAATCATCAATGAGAATTATAAAAGCAAATGGTAAAAAATGCCATTTAACATATAGAGACTAGTGGTGGTCACAGAGATTTTGTGCGGGCCTGGTCATAACTTTATCTGATTCTATTAAACAGTTTGTGAAGCACATGGTTTGAGATGTGTAGTCAAATTCCTAGGATAACATCATGTGGACATGATTGCTGTTGTTGAACGTTTTATGAATGTTACGGCATTCTCGAAAGCATTTGAGCTATTCCAGAACAAAAATAAAACCTGTGGACAAACACAGGCCTGTTTGTCAGTGTCCAACCTTCTTGTGTTTTTTGGCCATCCACTTGTCCCAACTGTTCAGCATATCCAGCCATTTGGCTTCTCTCTGCCGAAGCACGTCTGGAGGAATATCATCACTGTATCGAGAGAGAACAAAGAGAGATAAGATCATTTATCTGATATAATATGCATACAAGCACACCCACACATACAAAATCACGCATGTTAGCAAATACGGGGTTAGGAACGGAGAACCGGTTCTTGTTCAGAACAGACGGTCATGACAATCTGTTCTATTAATGGTAATGGTGTATATGATCTGTGTTTATGAAAAATACCCTGACAGTGTTTTCTGCAGAACATCACTGCTACTGAATCTACAATGGCAGTTTTAATCAGCCTAACATCTCAGAGTGCTTCATGACTAATCATAACCACGCTTTCTTCATGTCCAGCTCAACAGGAAACCAGAAACCTGTTACTGTGTTATGTGTAGTTAAATATACATTTCTTAAAGTTGTACAAAAAAATATGAAAAGCAGATTTAAAGAATTAAAAAAAAATTGCTTCTAATCCCTATATAGTACATTTAGAAGCTCATCCTTTCATATTTACAAACTCATCCCTACATATTTACACTCACCCCTATTTATTTACAAATTCATATATATATATATATATATATATATATATATATATATATATATATTACAAATTCATCACTATATATTTGCAAACTCACTTTCATTTATTTACAAACCCATTTTTATATCTATACGTTTAGACATTCATCCCTATATGTTTAGAAATCTATCCCTATATATTTACAAACTTGTCCCTATATCTTTAGTAATTCATCCCTATACATTTACAAACTTGTCCCAATAGGTTTAGAAATTCATCCCTATATATTTTACAAATGCATCCCTATTCATCCATGCGTTTAGAAATTCATCTTAAACACAGGGATGTTTTTACAATACATTGTCTATATACAGTAGTCAACATTTGAAGTGGATCAAAACCTTTCATCAAAGTTATACATGAATTTTGAACAATACTTAGGACAACTTTGATGGATGAACTTTTTTGATCCACTTCAAATGCTGACTACTGTATTTACAAACGCATTGTCAAGTGCATCCCTATGTTTAAAAACGTATTCAATTTTTGCTATTCATTTACAAACCCATCCCTATATATGTTTAGAAGCTTGTTATCTCTTGACCTGATATGTCCACTCCAACTATTTGAAAAGTATAACGTGGGTGTCAAATTAGCTCAATTGAATCAGAGTACTGTAGGCGTCATCATATGTTCACAGGAAGTTCCTCTGACGGAAACTCAAAACACAAGCTGCTTTCCACTGCTGAAGAAAAATCCCCCATTTTTAACTACTGCCGTCATGTTTAAAAACTCACAAGTCTTCAAAAAATGACTTGGTTGCACAACCTCTATGTGATGTTAATGTGGGATGACTGTTTATAAGAATGTTCTGGCCAGATGGAGATCACAGGGGAAAGCCCTGTTTCAGGGAATCTTTCATGTGTTCATGTGACCCCAGCACCTCGGCCCAAAAGCCTTTTTAATACATCCAGCTGACAGACACACCCTTACATATGAGATTGAGTGGCTTTATATTAGATAAAACAGGAAAATATTACAATACAGAGATTTACAGTCATTTTTCTTCAGAAAACGTGAGCGCATGTCTGTACAAAACCTGTCACTACAATTAGGGTTAGGGGTAAAAGCATTAGAAACAACACTTATATTTGCTCTGGTCCTGCTTCTGAGTGTCATAACTGCAGCGATCGAAGCTCTGATCGGTGGGAGGACTGACTCAGGTCAGAGGAGATCTGACATGTTAAGCACTAAAAATATATTTTGACAGCGCTTTTACTTATCAAATGGCAAAAGATTAGCACACAATGAATGAAAGAAGATTACACGATTATTACTCAAAGCCCCCGCTGAATAAGAAACAATGACATGATGCTGATTAACCATATGAAAACAATACAAAAAAAGAAAGAAAAAAAAACGGATTTCCAAGAATGTGGGACACATTTTTAAATTAATTTTCTTTTCTTTATTTTGGATAATCTTATTCTTCCCTGATGGATGAAAAGTATGTTGGGGAAGTCCAACGCATCCAATAATCCTTTGGCAAAAGGTTAGAGACAGGACAGGCTGCGTAGGTCTTGAAATGGAAAGCAAATATACTCGCACACCCACTGTGTGTGCACAGATTACGCAGTCCAGATTGGATTATCGTCAGCGATCAGATTACAGATGACTGCGGTTGTTTATCAACTGTTTACTTTTCCCGTGTACGCAGGTCAAGCTAATTGTGTTATGCTTAAAAAACAACACAAAGACGGAGATGAATGTAGGCTGGAGGATGGACTGAAGTACAAGAGGAGCGGTCTCGTGGAAAGGGTAGGGCATGTTCACTTTCACCCAACAAGTATCGTATAAGTACTCTAAAAGTGTTTCCTTTCACCCAATAGACACATTCTTCAGGTCAAAGCAGAAAAACTGCAGTTAGTAGAGGAAAACAGGAAGCACATGACTGCAGCGGGAAAAATCCCTTCGTTCCCTTCCAGGTACTCACTATATATGGCCAAAACAACAGGCAGACAGACAAACTGGCTGACTAAAGAACTGAAAGTGTCAATGTTAATATATGTAGGGCTGCCACTGATTTCTAGTTGACTAGTAATCATTTCTTTAAGCCATTAGTCGGCTAGTCGCAAGTTTAGATGTTAATTTAATTAAATGTGTGTGTGTGTGTGTGTGTGTGTAAAATGGTTTTAGTTTCAGAGCTGAGAAAGAATATTGTGTAATATTGCTAACAATAAACATTTTCCATCAACCTATTTTTAAGCAAATTTTGGGATTTTGCACAAAAAGAAAAAGAAAAAAAAACCTTGATGAAAACACCAAGATGCGCATACAGAGGATGTGATTGGATAACTGGACTAACCAGTGGACCAATTTCATTATACAGCATCTCAGATGATGTTTTCATGGTGGCCGAGAGAGCTCAATGCGCTGCAACTGAAGAAAACACATGCAAATAGAAAAACACCCGCAAATTTAGAAAACATCTTCATCAGTTTCACAACACGTGTGTTCTCCAAATACTCAACACAACCGAACACAGAAACGCACTGCAAAAGTTCACAACACAACCAAATACAGAAACACACTTAAAATATGCGTTATATCTTTGTGTGTGTCTCAACTTTAAAGCTTGCCATCTCATCTTTGGACCATGCGTTACCTAACATTTCTTATGAAACTTATTTAAACATAACATGACAACATTTGTATAATATAACTGATGTACAGATTAACATCTTTCCTTCATGTTCTTTTTCTCTATCTTTTTTATTTATTCTAGTTTTCAACTCATTGTTCTTTTCTCTTTAGTATTCTGATGCCATTTAACATATTAATACATTTTGTATATTGTATACAAAGTTCTATGTCATAAACATGTCATCTCTGTATGTTTTGCAAACATTTAAAATAAAAATAAAATCAAGTAGACTTTTGAGCTGTAAGCACGTCCCAGCCGGGTTCGTCACTTTATTGGAGTTCCCTGGAAACATTTCCGTTGTGGTCTGGGTTATTTGCAGTGCATTTCTGTATTTGGTTGTGTTGTGAATTTTTCCAGTGCGTTTCTGTATTTGGTTGTGTTGAGTATTTGGAGCACACGTGTTGTGAAACTGATGATGTTTTCTTAATTTGCGGGTGTTTTTTCTATTTGCATGTGTTTTCTTCAGTTGCATCGCGTTGAGCTCCCCCGTCACCGTATGTTTTAGTTATTCTGAAATGCCTGAGCCAAAGTCGATCATTAAAATATTGTTTTGGTATAATGAACTCCCAGAAGCGTCTCACACGATTGCGTTCTCAAACACCACGCATCCGAACACAAGATAACATGACAGTGTTTGTTGCGTTTCGTTCTGTGCGCTCTGAGGCACAAGTCCTTTATGATGAAGGATAAACGAGTCACAGTGTGTTCCCCGCCAATTTTGCGGCAATTCCCTAGGAAGTGACGAGTTTGTTCTCTTGAACAAATGGAATGGAAACACTGCTTTATTTCCAAATGTTTTATGCGATATTACAATTTTGTACATAAGTTAAATTCGCACCTTTGGATGGAAACTGTTTATATTTGTTTATATGTGCACACTTAGATGGGTGAAATGCAGAGCACAAATTCTGAATATGGGAAACCATACTTGGCTACACTTCACTTCACTAATAATAACGCATATTTATCTAGGTTAATGTTAGAGCAAGCAGTCATGTAAAGTGGCTAATGTTAGGATACTTCTTACATGTTTCATATGATAAGCCATGTTTGAGGTTGATGAATGATAGGCGAACATTTGAATTTCCTGCCCGACATAATTACCATATGGGTCAGCCGTGTTAACTGGCTGTGTGACTTTGCCACTTCCTGTGCAGGCTTTTTTTTTTGCTACCAAAATTTGTGTGTGTACACAATACAAAACAAAAGCACATGAAGGCAGCATTAGCCTCCTCTAAACAACTATTGTTTGGTCGACTATAAGAGGGCAACCCTAATCATATAGATAGTTCAGTCTAAATTCAGATTGGATGAGCCATGTTCAAAGTGAGAAACCCTCCAAAAAAAATATTTTTGGCCATAAGTTCCAGTCAGTTTGGAGGAAAAAGTTCCTATTTGTAAAACATCCCAAAATCAGAGAACATCATAAGACACAAATACTGAATGATGAAGCTCTGTTGTGTGCTTGCCGAACGTGAACAAGTTCACTAAAAACGCTCCCCAGAGGCTTGGCGCTCAGTTTCATCTCCATGGCAGTAGTAAACAAACGGAGGGAAACAAAAGCCAAGAGGTGAAATATCATAAATGAGTCCTCTCCATAGAGAAGTTCAATCGTCATTGTCAATTGTGCAGACAAACTGTCCTCGTAGCATAAGCACAGTCGTCTTTCTTTAACAGACTTTAATTTCATTAAGCATGAATGATTTTTCTGTCATGATGGTCCACAGCAAAACAAAGACTCCTCAAAGACCTCTTTTATATGATATTCGAGGGGAAAGAAAGAGCGATGTGTGTGAGATAGAAGGAAAATTGGAGAAAAATGCTATTTTCCATAAAAATGCACATAAAGGGCCAAAGCAGATTTTTCCTACAGTCAAAGTCAAAACCAATCTAATGCATTGCTTATGAGATAGAGAATCAGCATATTTCTGAGGAATGGATTTTGATATGGTAAAAGAAAAATGGAGCTGAGAGGATTTACACAAATGAAAAAAGCTATACTATCTTTCAAAAGTTTGGGTTGTAAGGTCTCTTTGATGATTTGAAAGAAGTCTCTTTTACTCACCAAGGATGCATTTATTTGATCAAAAACAGTAAAAACAGCAATATTGCTAAATATTATTACAATTTAAAAGAACTGTTTTCTATTTGAATATATTTTTTAAACTGTAATTTATTCCTGTGCTCAAAGCTGACACATGATCCTTCTAAATCATTGATGCTCAAGAAACATTTCTGATTATTATCAATGTTGAAAACAGTTGTGCTATTCATATTGTGTGTGTGTGTATATATATATATATATATATATATATATATATATATATATACTGTATATATATACAGGTCCTTCTCAAAAAATTAGCATATTGTGATAAAGTTCATTATTTTCCATAAAGTACTGATAAAAATTAAACTTTCATATATTTTAGATTCATTGCACACCAACTGAAATAATTCAGGTCTTTTATTGTTTTAATACTGATGATTTTTGCATACAGCTCATGAAAACCCAAAATTCCTATCTCAAAAAATTTGCATATCATCAAAAGGGTCTCTAAACGAGCTATTAACCTAATCATCTGAATCAACTAATTAACTCTAAACACCTGCAAAAGATTCCTGAGGCTTTTAAAAACTCCCAGCCTTTTTCATTACTCAAAACCGCAATCATGGGTAAGACTGCCGACCTGACTGCTGTCCAGATGGCCATCATTGACACCCTCAAGCAAGAGGGTAAGACACAAAGAAATTTCTGAACAAATAGGCTGTTCCCAGAGTGCTGTATCAAGGCACCTCAGTGGGAAGTCTGTGGGAAGGAAAAAGTGTGGCAAAAAACGCTGCACAACGAGAAGAGGTGACCCGACCCTGAGGAAGCTTGTGGAGAAGGACCGATTCCAGACCTTGGGGACCTGCGGAAGCAGTGGACTGAGTCTGGAGTAGAAACATCCAGAGCCACCGTGCACAGGCGTGTGCAGGAAATGGGCTACAGGTGCCCCATTCCCCAGGTCAAGCCACTTTTGAACCAGAAACAGCGGCAGAAGCGCCTGACCTGGGCTACAGAGAAGCAGCACTGGACTGTTGCTCAGTGGTCCAAAGTACTTTTTTTGGATGAAAGCAAATTTTGCATGTCATTCGGAAATCAAGGTGCCAGAGTCTGGAGGAAGACTGGGGAGAAGGAAATGCCAAAATGCCTGAAGTCCAGTGTCAAGTACCCACAGTCAGTGATGGTCTGCGGTGCCATGTCAGCTGCTGGTGTTGGTCCACTGTGTTTTATCAAGGGCAGGGTCAATGCAGCTAGCTATCAGGAGATTTTGGAGGACTTCATGCTTCCCATCTGCTGAAAAGCTTTATGGAGATGAAGATATCATTTTTCAGCACGACCTGGCACCTGGTCACAGTGCCAAAACCACTGGTAAATGGTTTACTGACCATGGTATTACTGTGCTCAATTGGCCTGCCAACTCTCCTGACCTGAACCCCATAGAGAATCTGTGGGATATTGTGAAGAGAAAGTTGAGAGACGCAAGACCCAACACTCTGGATGAGCTTAAGGCCGCTATCGAAGCATCCTGGGCCTCCATAACACCTCAGCAGTGCCACAGGCTGATTGCCTCCATGCCACGCCGCAATTTCTTTCTGTGTCTTACCCTCTTGCTGGAGGATGTCAATGATGGCCTTCTGGACAGCAGTCAGGTCGGCAGTCTTACGCATGATTGCGGTTTTGAGTAATGAAACAGGCTGGGAGTTTTTAAAAGCCTCAGGAATCTTTTGCAGGTGTTTAGAGTTAATTAGTTGATTCAGATGATTAGGTTAATAGCTCGTTTAGAGACCCTTTTCATGATATGCTAATTTTTTGAGATAGGAATTTTGGGTTTTCATGAGCTGTATGCCAAAATCATCAGTATTAAAACAATAAAAGACCTGAAATATTTTAGTTGGTGTGCAATGAATCTAAAATATATGAAAGTTTAATTTTTATCATTACATTATGGAAAATAATGAACTTTATCACAATATGCAAATTTTTTGAGAAGGACCTGTATATATATATATATACCTGATCACCTGTGTGAACCTGCTATAATCCTGCTGCAGGAGGCTTGAGGACTGCAGATGTGAACAGAGACATAAACTGTAATGTCCGTAAGTTGCCTGAGAGTGAAAAGAGTGGCAAATCTTACTGACCACAAAGTTTTTAACAGTAGAAAAACCAGACGTCACACATTGGCTAGTTAGTGTCATCCTCCTAACCTCATCTGTAACTACACCACTGTGTATGATGGGGAAAAAACATGATTGAGGGCCTTTCAGATTAAATACATTTTCTGCCAAGATGTAAATCGCAAGCATTTCATTATGTTACACAAGATGTGTTATCTGCCCAAGTATTACATAAGTGAACATGCGGGGATCAGTGAATGTAAAGAATTTACAGAGCTTTTGGAGATTTTGTGTGGATCTGCTAGCACTCATCAGAGTTTAATACAGACCCAGTGTCTTGAGCTATTTTATCAGCAAGTAAAACTATTTAGACTCTATTGCCTGTAGAATGAACTGAATGAGTCACTGAGCAGTTTTATTTCACAACTAAAACACTTGCAGGGAGGTTCTGCCAAAACAAATCAATGAGCCATTCTGAGTGCTAAAGGGAGTTCACAGCGAGAAGGGAAACGTCCTGCATGAGAGACTGGAAAGGAGCATTCTGTTACAAAGGGAATAAGGGAGATTCTTCATGTGAACTGTAGAGGACTTTCTGTGATTAATTCAAAAGCAGATTCATTTGATCAGTGGCCAAACAGAACTACATTGTCCCGAGCCATTAGAGACACTCATGTAAGTCAATGCAAAACAGACAAGTGTTTGTAATAGAAGCATAAGAAGAGGATGCAGGCAATTTACTAGATCATCTATAGAAAACTAAATATTTGTTGTGAACATTAGTTTGTACACTATATCTAGTCTTGAGACTAATACACTATAGTTGTATAGGGTGAGAAAGGCTTTTTATTTTGAAAGATATTAGTTTTATTGACAATAAAGACATTGATGAAGTTACAAAAATATATATTTCAAATAAATGCTGTTCTTCTGAACTTTCTATTTTTCAAAGAATCCTGAAAGACAGTTTCCACAAAAATATTAACCTGAACAAATGTTTTCAACATTGTTAATAATAAATGTTTGTTTGATTTCTGAAGGATCATGTGACACTGAAGACTCGAGTAATGGTGCTGAAAATTCAGCTTTGATCACAGGAATAAATTATCGTTTACAATATATTCAAATTAAAAAAAAAGTTCTTTAAAATTGTAATAATATTTCACAATATTGTTGTTTTTACAGTATTTTTTATTTAAAAATATTTTTTTATTTGTTTTTCAAATAAATGCCGTCTTGGTGAAAATAAGAAATTCGTTTAAAAAAAATTGTAACAAATCTTAACAACCTCCAACTTTTAAATGGTAATCATTAATGTGTAAATTATACTAAATATTTACACTTTTCTGCTTCTTTGAGCCTCCAAATCAGTAGTAAATTCACAAACAAATTTAAGAAAATGGAAAGCAAATAATAACATACAGACACAGCTTATGATATTACATAACAATATCCGTCCGGTGTTACATGGCTGGAGGAACGTGAGCTGACCAAGCACTTCTCAAAGCTAGTCGGCTTAGAAGAACTCAGCAAGAACAACCACTGGGGACTTTAGTGGTGTTGACCGGTCAACTCATCTGCGCTCACATGGACGAGGACAAGGATTTTCAGCAAAGACTATTCTCACAGAGTCCACTTAATGCAGGTGTGAAAATGTGACACAAACTCACAAACCAAAACAAAAACACCAGTATGCTTCACAGAAACTTTCATCAGTATGTCATTAACAAACATCACATAATCAATTTGGATATATATGCAAAAATGTGATAGATAGATAGATAGATAGATAGATAGATAGATAGATAGATAGATAGATAGATAGATAGATAGATAGATAGATAGATTTATTTAACACCAGCATCTTATTTAATGTCAGCATCTTAAGGCTGTTTTCATGGCAAAAATTCAATTACCCAATAAACACATGATAAAAAAAATCCAAAACCTTTCCAGCCATAATCTTACTAAATAAATCCTTGAACGAAATAACTTCATAAAAGAGCATTCTACTTGTATTATACCCAGGACAGTCCAATAAAATATGTTTTGTAACCAATGTAAGTTAGTATAAAGTGTTACTGATTCTATGGCATAAACTGACATGGATTAATGTCTTTCTTTTACCTCCATAAATGTGACTGCCACTTACTTTTCTCCTGCGCTCTGTTGAGCTCCTCCTATGAACCCATATCTGTCGGTCTGGATCTCCGTGTTGGCGAACCCGTTGAGCTCGGAGTCTGAGCCCAGAGAAGAGCTCTCTTGCTCGGCCAGATTCTCCGGCGTGCCCCGCGGACTCCTGCTGTCCCTCGACTGCACTCCGTTCCCCGACTGAAGCTTAGCCATGATGAATATGCGCTCCAAACGCGACAAATGAACTTGCTTTTGGCCCAAGCAAGAATAAAATGTCTTTTGACACACAGATAGTAGATTTCCTCCTGACAACCGTCTCAAACTATCAACACACTGAGATTTGAGCCTCACAGCCTCCAGTGACACTAACGATACGCCATATCTGATGGTGAAGACATTAAAGTGAAGTAAAACTGAGGTTTATCTGACCCTGACAGGCCATTGTGGATATTTACAAACAGCTAACTTATAGCAGCTATCTATAAACGACAGTTTCACAGAAGACACGTACATAAATACATAATATTGATGAATGTATTAAATTAGCTTAGCAAAGTTAGTAACAGTTAACGTTAATAATATCTCTTCGTCTGAGGAAATCTCTAACGCTAATTTATTATAGCTGAAACAAATTCGACTGAAAGTAAGTTAATGTTTGTCTTCTGTCAGATTCTGTCAAACAAACCACAATTGTAAGTTAAGTTATAAGCTAACAAAGCTAACCTGACGTAAAAAACAACAACACAGCTTGACAACTATCCGTATAGACGAATGAAACTCAGACTCACTGTGTTGTAAAGTCAGCGTTTGTATAATGTTTCTGACGCGATGGTTTTAATCTTATTTCATATAATCTGTGTTTATGAGCGTTTGTATGTGAATAACTCAGTGGCTTGAGCTAAACTCCCAGTCGAGAGCTTTAAGGAGGCGTGGCTGATTGTGCGCAGTACAGTGCGCGCGTGCTTAATGCAGTATTATTTACATCACCTTATAATTGCAAGTGTAAACATTAACATAATAAGCATAATAATTAACTCTATTGATTTGACTAATATACACAGATTTTGACATAATGATAATAAGCATAATAATTAACTCTATTGATTTGACTAATTTTCACAGATTTTGACATATAGGTATTTTTACATCGTTTTTAGTAGGCTACATAACAAACAGCAATGTCTTGTAATTTATGTTTATTTATATATATTTTATGGTGTAGGCTAGCTATTACACATAAAAAATTTCGATTATTAAATAATAGTAATTGTCGTATTAAAATAATTTAATAGTGTTTATTTATTATTTATTTAACTGCTTATTTTGGAGAACAGGGGATCATACTCAAAGTTTTGCCAGTTACTTCGAGCTCAATGGTTAACCATGTCATCTGCACTGATTATTGCCTCTCATTATGGCAAAGCTATTATGCGTGTATCCTTCACATGCTGCTCTCATGATTGACATAAAAGTGCCATAAGGAAGTCGTGATGAACGTGCTTACACATTCAGTTCACATGAGCACGCACACACACACACACACACACTTGGATGTAGGCCAACTGTGTGTTTTGAAGAAGAAAAAAAGAGTTTGAATGTATCTTCTATATATAAACAGATATTTTCAGATTTCAGTGCTGGAAGGACATTATTCAGTCTAAACGAAGCTAATGGCTGCCCTCCTGTGGGTGACTCTCAAATATCACCATGTGGCAGAGGCACGTGAAGCTTATAGACCATTTTGCGGGTTTTACATGCAGTACGAATGAAATGATGTGATAGCACAATCAAAATCTGTGGTAAAATCGGAATCATAATCAAGTCGAGTGCAAACAGAATTCATTTCTGCTGTAAAGATGCTCTAAAAAGACTATAGTGTCATTATTCAGTTCAGTGTTGATTCGGCTGAGTTCAATAAAGTTCATCAATTATGGAATGATTTCAATTCAGCTTTTAGCAGCTATGGAGAAAACAATGACCTCATCATCCATTTCAGTTCAGTTCTCATCAGATAGTGTCAGTGCAGTCTATAATGTTGCAGAATATTTAAGGGTTCACCCAAAATGGTATTCTGACATAATGTAGGCCTACTCACCCTCATGTTGTTCCAAACCTGAATGAGCTTCTTTGTTCTGTTGAACACAAAAGAAGATATTTTGAAGAATATTGGTAATGCTGGTTACCAACATTCTTCAAAATATCTTATTTTGTGTCCAGCAGAAGAAAGAAACTCATACAGGTTCGAAACAAGTTGAGGAGTAAATGATTTCAGAATTTTAAATTAGTATTTATGTAGTATTTCCTTTACATTTTTGCTATTTACAAACACATATTGCGTTCCTGCTAGCTCAGTTTAAACCACATGACACCTCATCATCTGTATTTTTTTCTGCATCTTTTGATTTTTGTTCACAGATTTAGTTAACATCTTCATATCAACTATGTTGCACTGTAACACAAAAGTTGCTGCCTTAATTTTTTTAAGGACAATCAACTTGGATGTTTAAGTCATTTCAACTTAAATTACATTAAACTGACTTTTAAAAAAATGAGTCGAGTCAGTAGATTTGTAAAACTGATATAAAAAAGTTAAAATTGCTTAACTTATTTTGATGAGTTAAAGCAACGTAAAAACATATGTTGTCGAAATTTTTTACACATTCACATTTGCCTCTGATTCTTCAAGATTTCTGAAAACTTGAAAAAGAAAACTTGTGCAAATTACATATTTTTTAAAAAAAGTATATGACCAATAAGTTAAGCAGTGATAGGCTTTCCCCAATAACTCTTCAAGCTGAGCCACATTGTCATGAATCATTTTGCTGCACTGTTATTATGTTTCCTTTGGTTGACACCTTCTTACCACAAGCCAAATGAGAAGACAGTATCACCGCATATGTGTGATTCATTCATTTTAATAGTTCATAAGGACATATGGGTGAGTAGTTTCATTTTTATGTCAACTGTCCCTTTAAATGCAAAACATAGAGACAATTCAAACAATACTCATTGCACATTGCACCGTGACAATAATAACCCAGTCATATTTTAGTATAAATACTATATTTTTATTTAAATATTTTACAACTTGGAAAACATATTTACAGGAACTTATCTTGCATTGTTACACTGTACACACAGAAAGTGTAGTTCTCATTTGCACATTGTCTGCTTCAGAGACTGAGAGACTCATCTTGACTGCAGAAGCACCATAGAGACGATCAAATTAGAGAAGGATAGATGATACAACCATAGTGACGACACTGCTGTAAGCGACACCCAGACGAGACACGCAAGCTTTGCCACACAAAGGCCTCTGGATGGGACAGTATGAGATTTTAAGGCGTCTATGGTATGTTGATTTGTATAATGGAGCCACTGCCATCCGGATTCACTCATAGTGAAACACAGACACAGATTTGATTAGCATTAGTCATTATCAGCCCAAGTCAGGGAGGCAAGTTTCCTTAAATTAGGTTGTAAGAACATTGCTCTATATTAAAAGTGCATCTGATTTGATTGGGATGGACCATAACAAAAGCCTTGTGTGTGTGACAGACAACGTGGCAAAACCCTGACACTAAAATGTTTCAGTCACGACATCATCTCATGCAATGACACTCACTAAAGGCAAAACGTGTACTTTATGCACCACCAGTGACGCCAAACAGAACTGCATGTTTTCAAACCAGTTTAATTGGCTTTGTTCACACTGCACACAATTCCGATTTATTTTTCATATTCTATCCCTAGGACTGATTTTTGCATCGTCATTTGGCATAAAATGAAGTGAAGGAATCAAATCAGATTGTTCAAACAGTCCATAAATCGGTTGAGTAAAGTAATCAAAGTGGTACCAAATACTTTCTGATACAACAAATGAAAGTAGCTGGAGTAGATGGAGAGGACGGAAAACTCTTAGTATATTTGGACACAAATCCAGGC
Source organism: Siphateles boraxobius (assembly GCF_051911475.1). NCBI lineage: Eukaryota > Metazoa > Chordata > Actinopteri > Cypriniformes > Leuciscidae > Siphateles > Siphateles boraxobius. The sequence goes on along the minus strand of NW_027508866.1, from coordinate 19,948,282 downwards.
AATATTGCACTTTTTGTCATTTGTATGATATATGTGGTGCGTTCACAGAGACATATGCTAAAAATCCCAAAATGGATTTCAAACCATGGATGTTTAGACCAGATTTTTATTGTTTTATTCATAATTTAATTATTTCTTTCCCCTTTCCTCACACACAAAATTAATTCTTATTGCCTGTATGAACAAAGCCAAACACTGACATCACAGTTAGCCACGCATTAGACTCACGGTTGGTAGAGCTGGTCAAACAGACAGGCTGCAATTCTGTTCGCTGGCCCTAGAGGCACTGCAATTGCACATCACTTTTAACTAAAATAAAATGACTTGATCACTCATTTTATAATTGTCAAGTACACACTAGATCTTAACGATTGCACATTACTGGCTGTTTAGTTGATTTCCATTTCATTTATCTAGAAAGAAAAGCACACATGGGACACAATGGTGATTCCGGCAGATACTCTCAACATTTAACGATTAGTTTGCAGTCTTCAAAGGTGACAATGATAAGGTGAGACCTTGGTCATGCCAGTCTTATGGCTTCCCTGCTTTGGTTTTCTTTACCAATTACACAATGTGGATTTGAGACATTGACTTCAACGTGACCACAACCCACACTTCTGGTCTAATTTTATTGCAGGCACAACTGAGGACTTGATTATAGATCTGTAGGTGAAGAACTAGAGCCATGCCTTTGTGGAACATATGAGGATGGCAAACCTCAAAAAACATTGAACTCCATGTTTAGTTGTACAGGATTTTGAATATGAAAGCTCAAAGCATATTTATTCACTGGCTATAGTTTGTCATCCTGGGCATGCCTTCATGGGCAACTGGAGAAACTAAAACTAAAAATACGCATTTTAAACAACTGTATTGCTTTATGGTTTCCCAATCTCAATAAACTGGGCAAAAATATAACCATTGTGTATAGTTTTTGCTTTTCATACAGCAGAATCGCTGTTCCATTTTAATGAAAGACTGCAAGGCAATCACTCTCAACACTCAATCATCTTGAATTGTCGCTTTTTTGTGAAATAACATCATCATCGACTCACCCATTTTATATTGTATAGGTAAAAACATTCATATAAATAAATGTAGTCACTCACACATTTATAACTTACAAAAAATTAAAGCAGCATATGAATGTGAAAATGGTCTCTAGAACCAATCTAGAGTGACAAAAAAATGTGTTAGATACCTTTCAATCATTTAAAAAAATAACCCAAGCCTCACTAGGGAGCACAGAAAACGCCAACAGGCCCTAGTCGATCCAAAAAGACCAAAGTTCCCTAGCTTATGCATTCTGCTGAATCTTGTTCACTAAAAGCTAAATATTTATAAAAATAAACATTTATTTATATACCTGACCTTTCGATTCATGAAAAGCATTGCCAGATGCTAGCCATTTGTGCGTGTAGACTTCTAAACTCAAGAGGTGAAGTCATGTAAATATACATCCAACACGCATTTACAGTCAACGTCAACATCCACCGTTCCCGTGAGCGAGTGTATCTGTATATTTGCGGATTGTGAAATTCTCTGGATTGATGTCTGTGCAGTTTAGTTTCTATCTCATAAATCAAACACAAGATGTCCATTATAGCCCAACTCCTTCCCGCCTTTGAACTTGCAATCCATTATCCGAGACCTCACAAAGTGACAGTGAAGGTGAAGGCTGTATAACTCAAGGGGCAGACATGAACTAGTCAGCACATACTTAAGCACTTGTATTTCCCAACAGGTTTAAATCTAGCCAGGCCTCCTTTAACCAACCTTTCCTTTACAGCTTAACCAAAGTCGACCAACAACCAAACGGGACACTTATTACACACGTACACGCACATAGAAGCACTTCAGCTCATATAAACCTCAGAGACGCTCAAATTTTTCTCTCAAGGCATAGACAATCAACCATTAAACAACAAAAACGACTTTTCATTTGAAGTATGACAGCTCCTTCCATTAGTAACCCCCTTTTTTTGTAATGCATGGTCCGCCTTGCCCCTATTAGAAATGACACAGATTTACAACACAAGTTAAAGATTCTCAAAATCCTTTTGGAAGTGAGGTCATCCATTTTGGTTTGTAGTTTGTACAAACTAGGCGATCGTTTGTAGGCGATGTAGTACCACTTGCATCACCACCCAACCACAGGTTCATGCTATGCTCTCTGTGTTGACTGGAGATCGACTCGAGAAATGGAAGAATGGAACGGGGTGCTGGGAGATGTGAGATGGGGAACAGTGCAATAGGATGGGGTGGAAGACACAGGTGTACTATAGGAGCACGCTCCATTGGGCGCGCTCAGTCTGTGTATTCTGCCACAATGGACAGCAGCACTGTGATGTCATCAGGCTTCCCCCCTGAAATGAAAACAAAACAATGACAAGGTCAGTCTCTCTGATTATGGACATTCAAAGAAGTTTTGGGATCACAACGGTAATGGAAATCAAAGACCTCTGTGTAGACTCACCTCTTACATTCAGCCCGTTGTCACAGGCAAACTGGGCAAAAGGAGACATGTAGTTGGGGTCATAGGCCAACTGATGAGCCTGTTCAGCGATGCTGCGGGCAGTCTGCTGGATACTATCATAGTTGGTGTTCTGAGGTAAATTAAATATAAAAAATGATTGATTAAAAAAAAGAAAGAAGGCCAGGGGGATTAATCGACAGTTATACAGCCATTTTGAGATTATTGGAACGGGCCGATAACCTGAAGTAAAAAAAAAAAGAAAACGTAGAAAGTGCAAAAGTTCCCAAAAGTATTGTGTTAGACCAATATATCGGGATTTATCGTCAATTATACAGCCATTTTAAGATTAACAGAACGGGCCGATAACCTGAAGATAAAAAAAATTAAATAAAAATGTACAAAGTGCAAGAGTACCCAAATATATATTGTGATAGACCGATATATCGACCAGGGGGATTAATCATCGATTATACAGCCATTTTGAGATTATCAGAACGGGCCGATAACCTGAAGATAAAAAAATTTAAATAAAAATGAAGAAAGTGCAAGAATACCCAAAAGTATATTGTTAGACCGATATATCGGCCAGGGGGATTAATCATCGATTATACAGCCGTTTTGAGATTATCGGAATGGGACGATAACCTGAAGAAAAATATAATGAAAAAGGTGGAAAGTGTACCATTAACCAACTATACTGTTAGAACGATATATCAACCAGGGGGATTAATCAGCCGTTATTTGCCTACATTGACATTAATCGAACGGGCTGATAACCTGACGAAAAATGAAAAAGGTGGAAAGTTTACGTATAACCAATTATGGTGTTAGACCAATATATATCAGCCAGACAGTTTTATTTTGAGATTATTGTTATCTGCCAAAAATCGTGGACACGGGTCTGCTTGGGTCCAGTTTTGTCTTATTTTCCATCATAACACTGTGTTATATACATATATAAATGCAACATATTAGTCACTCCATTCTCTATAATATTGGTATTGGCCAAAATACAAATCAGTTGACTGTCACCCAAGTAGGGTTCACATTTATTGCAACTATTGTCTGTACCTTGAGTTTCTTGAGTTCTTGCAGGATCATGTAGTCCGGCATGTTGTCAAAGAGGCCATCAGAAGCGGTCAAAATAATGTCCCCTAACTGGACATCAAAGGAGGAGCTATCTGCCGCCTCAGGACTGAAAGAAATAGAGACAGAAAACATGCAGTTAGACTTCTGCACAGTTAAACCCAATATAAGACGTACATGGCACATGCCAATCTTCCACAATACCAGTGTATTTTAATAACTATGCCACCCAAATACAAACAAATTGATGCCAAGTCTTAAATATTGTTATGACAATTTGAATGTCACCTTCTGAATGGCAACGATAAACAAAAAACAATCCAATATGTCAAGTTTAAAGGATCACACTTCTAATTTTTAATGCGCAACGATCCAGTCATTTTGTAGAAACGTTAATGGGGAAACAATGATCTAACCCACCAAATTAGAATGAGACACATGATATGCTTTGAAACTCAAGTAGTAGGGCAAGAGAGTAACAGGGCACAGATCAGTCTGACCTAAACGGCGGGTAATGGACACTTGGGTTTAAGAGAACTCGTTCAGACCCAACATGACCTCTGGACCAAATTCAAGTAGTCAGGTTGTTTTCTTGGAAACTAGACTGGCCTCTTCAAGCTCCAAATCCCTTGAGACCAAATTTTAGTTTAATCCATCTTAGTGCATTGGGTAAGTATTGGAGTTCCGATTATAGGTCACATTTAAGGAAAAAGAGAGGAAACAAAATATCAAGACTTCAGAAAGAGATATTTTACTAAAGGTTCTGGTCACATTTACCTTTGTATGGCAAAATTTTACATATGAAATGCAGTCATCTCAATAGGAATCAGCGCAAATGGGAACTGGGAAAGCAAAAAATAAATAAAAAATGTTCCCCACACAGATTTTGCATCGGATTCAAGTGGACCAACTTTTCCATCCAAATTTCACCAAGTTCATCCAAGTTTTGCCAATGTGACCGCTCTTTATGCAGTGCATTGAAATTGATTTTGATTTAAATACTTGCTCTGACATATTGCAACCTTCAAGATGACACCTCTCCCATTAACTGAAACCTCAACCACAAAGACACTCTGATAACTCTGTGGTACTAAAACCATTGTTGACTCTTGATATGATAAATTGCTTGTGCTGCTCCTTATATGTAAATTGCTTTGGATAAATGTGTCTGCAGATATTGTAAGATAAAAATGCACTGATCATTTAGTCATTTAGCAGAGCATAAACTGTGTTAATGGCAAAACAACTCTTGCAAAAGATTAGAATATTGATTGGCCATTTTGCAATAAAAAAATATTAACATGGAACTCAAAGAGTAAATGCAGTGAGTCGCACTTAGAACCCAACACTCAGGTCAAGCTCAGGTCAGATTCCCTGCTGCACATGAGAAAGTTAAATGAGTGTTTTCTGTGGAGGTCTGCCATAACGGACTCCGGACGACACAAAAATCTTAAGGCCCCATGTAAATTTAGCAGGACACAAGGAGCTTAAAATAATCACACCATCTACTGGGACTTGGGGGGGAAAAATGTACACAAGTTTTCAGCACATCCCTGATTGGCTGATTTGCTTCCCCACCCTCAGTCTTTGATTGGAGGTTTTGGGTGTTTGTTTGGATGTGTGCCCTGGCAAGACAGCGGCAGTGAGGAACTAGAATCACATTGCCTTGACATTGAGGATTTGAGCTCCAGCACGAGCACACACGCACAGGCACACGCACACGCGCACACACACAGACACACACACACACACACACACACACACACACACACACACACACACACACACACACACACACACACACACACACACACACACACACACACACACACACACACACACACACACACACACGGTGCTTTTGGCAGAACGATTTGGATGTTTTCACTACTACAGGGTTCAGGAGAATCCCAGCAAAACTTCAGAAACTTCAAACAAATTTAAGAAAGGTTTACACTTAATGAGCATGATCAAGTATTAAGTTAACATATTTCCTTACACCTTAAAGATTTTACACATCTTAATTATTAAAAATGGAAATTAAGTATAATATAAATAAAGTAAATATATATATATATATATATATATATATATATATATATATATATATATACACATATATATATGATTTGTGTATTTTTATATAAAAAATGGTATTTATTATACCCCTCAAGATAAAATGCATTTGTTTTACAAATATCACAAATTTAATGGATAGTTTTTTTTTGACGTTGTATGGCATTGTAAAATCTCCACTCAAATTTAAATGATTCATTGACCTTGACACACAGTCATGAGGGTCTGCATTGGTCCACTCTATGATATAATTTCCTGTTTTATTGGTGTTTTTCTTTCAGCATGTTTATGCACATTGGTTGCATTAAATGATTTTGATTTGGCAAATGTTATACAAGTTTTCATAATGTTTTAACAAAACTACTCACACAGTAATAAAATATTATGCTAAACTACACAAGGTTATATTGCATTTTTTAAATGAATTTTTGAAAAATAGATCCAGTAGAGAAAGACAAGACAGGATATGACAGTGGTAAGAGGAGGGAATGTGATGAATCAAACTCACGTGGCCAGCATAAGCACTAAATGAATGTGTTGGCTCCTACACTAGGTGCATTTTACACTATTAATTGATGTAAAAGCCACACGGCCCCCACAGACAGACATCTGTCACATTGATCTGTAACAGGCCACCATCTGTGATACTGCAGTGAGTGTATCGGCTATCACCTGTCACTCAACACCACTCCTTCTGCCCCCGGCGGAGCTATGGACAGCTGGAAGGGTGTGTTGAAGTAGTGCTGCTGCTCATCTGACCGATGGACCACCTCTCCACCCCGAACCACCAAGAAGCCCGAGTCTCCCAGGTTACAGGTGTGTATCCTGTGACTCTGACGATCCAGAACGACTATACAAGCTGTGCTACTCCCTAGAGGAGAAACAATGAGAATGACATTGAGAAAATGAGAGATTACTGAATAAATATCAACTATTAGCACAGTTGAGTTGCATAGGTTATGTAAAATATAGATAACTTTTGTTGAAGTAACGAATAAAAGGTAAACACATTTTTTCTTCAATTTGCTTGCATGTAAAACAAATAAATTAAAAACAATTGTTTACATACAAAAACAATTGAAAACCTTTGTCCCCATAACATAGTCATGTAACCTATGTACTGTGCATGACACCATGTCCTCACTGCAAACGGGTGACATAATGCATTGTGGCTCCTATTATATAAGCTGTATACACTGAAAGCAGCGTGACGCCTATGCAGGGTCAAATTGTTGCATGTAAAGTGTGTCAGGGGGACAAAGATGTCCATGGCAACAAAAAAAAAATACCACCACATGTTGAACAACAACAAGCAAAGAATCACATAACAAAAGAACAAAAGTAATGCCAAAGTAAAAGTAATTTATCTAACATGTACTTTTATAAAACACAATCAGTAATACTTTATTTACAAACTACAGTTTGTTAGCAAACAATAAACAACTTTTTTTTTTAGCAATTTTATCTAAGTTACTATTGAAATTATTTATACTATTGTTAATTTTCAATAATGTTGGTTTATTATATTTTAATTAATGAATAACATTTAAAATATTTTAAAAATACCATTCAAAAGGGTCAGTAAGATTTTTTTAGATTTAAGATTTTAAGATTATGTATATGCATAAATAAATGTATTCATGAAAAAATACATTATAAAAGACATTATGTGACAGTAAAGACATTTATAATGCTAAAAAAGATTTCTGTTTCAAATAAATGCTGTTCCTTTGAACTTTCTATTCATCAAAGAATCCTGAAAAAAATTATCAATTTGTTTTCCATCAAAAATATGAGGCAGCACAACTGTTCAGCATATAATAATTATTTATGAAGAATCATGTGACACTGAAGACTGGAAGAATAATATTGGAATTCAGGAATAAATTTTAATATTTTAACTATATTTTTGATCAAATAAATGCAGCCTTGGTGAACACTGAGCAGAAGACTTCTAAAAAACATAAAAAAATCTAACCCTCCCCAAACCTAGCTTGTGCATGTTAAAATCATGATTCATAAATGCTGCAAAAGTATTGCTCATCATTGGTAGTTCATGACACCTAACATGTCAATTGACACTAACAATTTTTTAACCATTTTGTAAAGTGTTACCCTACTCTTTTAAAAATAGCACTGATCAGCTTTTAGGTTTAACACTAAAAATACAGGCATTTCTAAAGAGGTGAGGGTCTCTCAGTTTATTACTAAATACAACCTTTCGTTCTCTCGATCCCTGGCCAAAGCCTTTTAGCCCAAGGGACCTTGTCCTAGAACGGTCACCTACAGACCTTTATCGCTCCACATGCCTTCCCAAAATAAAAGCAGGTCACATTAAAAGAGGCAAACAACTCAGCAAGACGAAGAACATAGAGTGACATTTCTGACAGCTCTTGACGTCAGGTTCCAGCAAAAAGACGAGCGGTTGCGTGCTTGGTAATCCAATGCTCTCCTCAAGAATCTAACTTAGGCTTTGCTCTTAGTGTCACAACAGAAACATCCCGAACATTTGTTAACTTAAACCTTAATAAACATTAACATTTCTGCTCTGTGAAAACTGTTTCATGACAACACTAAATAATATTTTCATTACAAGAACAAGATAGTTTAAAATAACCTGATCAACAATAAACACACTATTGCAGTATTTTAAGATATTTGAAATTGATACGTCAAAAATGTTACATTTTTCCTGATGAAAAATTTTCTTTGTAAAAGCATCCATTAAGGAACTTTCGGAATAAAATGTTTGTCTACTGATATTAGAAGCAGGACAGTTCAGTAAAATATGCTTAATTGAGTCTTACAGAAATCCTTTCCAAGATGGAAGACAAAACAAGAGAAATGTATTATAAATACACTTCATTCAATGCAGAAATCGATTGATAAATATTAATTAAAACTATTTTTTATCCAACATATGGGCGTTTTTTTTATGCAAATTGGAAACATTTGGGAGTTTAGCGCGAGGAGTTGTTGCCTATGTGGAGCGTTCAAATTAAATCACTTGTGTGTCCTCATTGTTAACTAAAAATAAAACAAAAATAATTTTCATTAATTGAAATAAAGTTGAAATAAAATACAAATATTAGATGAAAAACTGTAAAATCATTGTAAATAACAAATAGACTTGTATCATATATCATTGAAAATGTCTCGACTAGCAGAAAACAACAAGTATATTTGTTGTTGCAGTTAGAGACCAAACTATACTTCCGGGATCCGAACGCGTCGCGATCCTGACGCAGTGTTTGCCAACGTCATTGGAAACTGGATCTCAGGTGTGGTGAGTGGGTATAGTGAGGACGATGTGTAGAGGCCAATCGGAAACTGTTTTACAGCTGGAGCGTGCTCGGATTGGATTGATCGCTCAGATTGACAGGTCTTGATTTACTGTGCGCCATAGAATAAGATCTAAAGCTGAAACAGCTCTGGAAGATCATCACTCATCCACCAGGATCTTATTACTTGTTCTTTATTCTATGTACTTTTATTGTGGCGTTTACACAAGTAAGAAGTTCTAATTTTCCTCGTGTGTCTGCCGCACGTGTTTTGCACATGAGTAACTCAAAACTACGCAATCTAATGATCACCTTGCTTAATCAACCATCATTAAGTTTTATCTATTCCATTATAATCAACAATTAATCAATCATTGATTAATCGTTAGCATCCCTACTCGGAAACTAACTGAAATAAAATAAGTTGAAGTACTAACATTTTTTAAATTAAAACAAAAATAAAAGCTAAATAAAAATAAATAGAAAAATAAATAAAAATGACAGACCAAACTTAAAAATTTAATTAAAAGTCAAAAGTAAAAACTAAAAGCTTATTTAAAATATTAATATATTCTATTAAATTATCCTAAAATAAAACTCTATAAGACACCTGACAGCAAAATCAGTTTTCAGCTCTACAACTGTCCAAAAAAAAAAAAAAATCTTAACATTATGGTGGTAAAAAAAACATAGACAGGAATCAATACCCTACATCACGACACAAGGCCAGTGAGTCATCCTGCAGTGGTTTAATTCATTTACCCTATAACAGTGGCAGTGAGTGTGTGGTTGTGTGTGGATATGATCTTACCCAGCAGTGGTACTTTGTTCTGCAGGAGTTCATAGTAGCCGGAGGTCAGGATGCCCACGGGGCTGCTGGGAGTGAATCGGCCCTCCTTTACGAGCCGTTCGCACGTCCTCATGAGTGTGGCGGAGAACTGAGATGGGTCAACGCCGTAATCCCTCCAGCCCCCGACGCCATCCGCAACACCTGACACAGAAAGAGCGGGAAAGATATTGTTATTAAGTGTAAAAAACAGTCAGACCAGTTTTAATGCTAACCTAAAGGCTTCAACACCTAAAGATGAAAAGAAAGGAAGAGTTTTCGATGCCGGAGAGACGGATGGCAGCAGCCACAAACCTCCTTCCTGGCCTACCGTCTGACTGCGCATTGTGATGGTAATGCAAAACGGCTGTCTGCTACAGCGTGACTGACGCCTTCATTCAACAAAGAGGCTGTTAGACGCTAGGGGTGTAACTATATATGATGTCACAATATATTGCAATACAAAAATACAACAATCTGTATTGTGGATCGTTCAATGAAAATGAGATTACTGTGTGAGAAAAATGTGTCATTACTACATTAAACTAGAATATATAATGTTGAATATAGAGTAAAATAATGCAATGGGGGGATATTTGTGGGTCCTGATAATGGCAAATGTCAGTAAAAAGTGGCCTACGCTATTTGAAATATATCTAGTCAGTGACAGAGTACAACCATATTCGTCTAAAATAATTCTGTATTTTCAGCTTCAGAATCATGAATATTTTTATTCTGGTATCACCATCCCGCACTTTGGGTTACCAGCAGCAAGTCCAACCTTATTCATTTACATCCACAGTGTAACACCAAATTTAGTATTTTAATCAACAGTACATTTTTTTAACCTTTTATCATATGTCTTGGAGTATCACAACAATATCGTATCATGAGTTCAGTATCGAGATAAGTATCGAATCGTGACATAAGGGTATCGTTACACTCCTATAAGACGCATATCTTGTGAAGCCTTTGAACTTTGGTGTAGGATTTACTTTGAAAAAATCCTCACTTAGATTTCACGAATAATGACAAAGATACGGCAAGCAAAACGTTGAATTAAATGTGAAATTGAGCAGAAAAATTTTATATTCTCTTGTAAAATGTACTCCAGTAATCTTTGTTTTATTTACAACTTCGAAAACTTCTAGTAATTGCTGGTTATTCATTAAAAAATCTAAACTCAAGCACTGCTAGTTTCTCATTTCGAAAAAAAGAAGAAGCTATAAATGAAATTCAACCACTTAGGATTTGTCACAAAGATAATTGTATAAATTGTATAATTTAAAATCACCACCGTTTGTTTTAGCTACACAACAGACAAACTAACAGCTATTTACGTTGATGATATTTAATGAGACATCTTTAAATAACTATCTGATGAAATATTATGAAGTATGAACCACCTTAAGGCTGTGTGTGTCGAATATAGCATAGCATAAAACACTGTTGCTGTGTTATGATGCGCTACACAGTTTTCCTTGTTACTGGAAAGTTCCACTGTTTTGAGAACAGCTGAGATACTGTCACACGGCTGGAAAAAAGTTGTCTACCCAACTCTGATACTGTGACATCTTACTCTCACTTCATACTGTAACCAGACACATAGAGAATTAAGAGATTGCATAGGCACAAAAGAAGATCCAGGCTCAAAAGGAATGAAAGGCAACTTATCAGAGTTAAACATGATTTAGAGCAGTACAAGTCAAGCCAACATTAACATCTCAATGGAGCTTTGCAAACAAGACCAACTGTTCATCACAAGGATGCAAACATACTGAAGTTAGATTAGAAAAAATCTTCAGAGTGCAGAAAGAATGTGACATTATAACTTGCCGTATACTGTTTTGTAAGACTTTGCTGGAAGAAATGTTTATTATTACTGTCATATGTAACATTAAATGTCTAACAGCCAAGCCAAATAGTGAAGTCAGATGAGTGATTCAATGACTTAAATCTTTATTCAACAAATATTCGTATTTAGTTTCAGAAATATTAACCTGAGACGGCCATATTTACTTAAGCAAATGGCTAAAGGGAACGGCTCTCAGAGGAAACGTCCATCTGTTTACACCAGCATACACTAGAACGTATTTAAAAAAAACTTTGTTTTACTTCATCGTTGCACAAGACATTTTTAAAGTCATTAATCAAAGTTAAAAAGTTCTTGAAAATAGTACAAATAAATCCTATGAAATTAAAATGAATTCATATTGTTTTAAGTAATGCCAACACCAACACTGAAAAAAAAGTGTTTCATCCAACTGCTAATGTGATTTCAAAGGTTCACACCCCCCTGAAACTTCAACGTGAACCGCTGAGAAAACAGATCACTGCAACAATAAGGGCTCCAAATAAACTCTCTAGCTATTTCTTAAGGGCAGCTCACTAAGCTAACTGGAAAGTGAAGATCAGCTACTACTGACCTTTAAAGACTTCTGATAGTAAATGTAGGAGTTAGCTAACCAGACTAAGTGGGCAGAGACACAGACACACATTTAAATGTAATTAAATTATATATATATATATATATATATATATATATATATATATATATATATATATATAAATATAAAAGGGCATATGATATTGCAAAATCATTTCTGGCAAGGGTGATCAGGACTATTAGATACATGATTGGACCAGGAAACAATGTGCAACAGTGGCCATCCGCTCTTTCAGTAGCCTTGGTTACGAAAGCAATTTGTCTATTCATTTTTCTCATACAGGTCTTTTTTTTAAGTCTTTGACAACCATTATAAACCATTATATAGACACTGTATATTTTATGCTCATTTCAAAATATTATTATTCAAGTAGTTTGTTAGCATAGGGATACTGACAGCGCTTCATTTTGCTGCAATTCTGTGATTGGTGTAGATTTTTAGCAGAATCATGGGTAATTTAATAGGGATTCTGCTGTTTGCATATAGAAAAGCATATAGACTACTATTAATTAACAACCTGGTAGCTCTGCCTGTTAATTTTTTAGAATTTATCGTTAAAATCAATTCCCCTATGGAAAAAACGTATGTGATTTTTACTTCCGAACATTGTGCTCTAAAGCCGTGGTGACACTAGACTTTGAGCACACGAATGCCGCGTCCCAATTCAGAGGCTACATCCTTCAAAGGCTGCATTCGAAGGCGGATTGTGTCACAGCAGTGCGACGAAGGCTATCCCAATTCAAAGGCTTCTTCAAATGCAGCCTCCAAATGCTTCCTTCATTTCCTGTGAAATTAAGGATTCAACAGATGGATCCTTCATGGCATTTCCTACCCCAGAATTCAGTGCCCGTCAGTGAAGACAGGACTTTTTAGAGAGAATTTGCAAAATTACACTTTTAAATTTAAGTATTGGGTTTCAACTTACTCAAATATCTACTGACACGGCGTCTTTTTTTATTTTTATAAACATGAATTCAACATGACTCAACTTTACTGCAAAAATATGCATTATTTTAATTCAGTCAAGAGGTCACGCAGTGAGGTATCGATCTTCTATTGGTCACACCTCTTCACATGATGCAAATTAGCAGGTCATAGGTCACCAATTATAGGTCACTCAGGACACATTTCTTTGAAAGAGCTTGCGTTTCCGGTCTGACACATTTGCATATGAATGGAATGAAAAGTGTAGAATGACCGCCCCTTAACAACGACCTGGAATGCTGACAGTTTTGTACCAGCACGTTTTTGCACTTACATTTTGAACAGCCTGGCCTTCTGCTCACGTGCTTATTAGTCTGTAACAAAAGCTGGAGAACCTTCTTTGCAGCACATGGATGCATTAGGGAACTTTTCCCCATTAAACCCCTCCGGTATTATTTTTTTAAGGATTACTATATTATGTTGTAGAAACAGAAAGAGGATATGTCTTTGGGTCAAAATAAGGACAATGAAACCGCCTGTGTGTGTCGCTGTCACGTGGAAGCAAATAAGCAACATGGCGGCCTCCGTGCTCAACCATTCTGACCTTTACAAAGAGCTCCTGCACAATGTACAAGTAAGCCCTCAAGCCTCCTGCATGTTATAATAGCGTGCAATTATAACTCATATCGTTCTTTCAAGTGATCAAACTACTTAAAACATTAATATGCATAGTGTGCAGTCATCGAATCAATAGAGGCAAAGAAAGTACACTCAATCGGAGAAATCTATTCATGTTCAGCACAACTGACCTCACAACATATCATATCCATGTTTCCGTGATGGAAAGGTTTTACATGGAAATGATTCTTCTAGTTTCTGCCGCTAGTCGCACTTAAGGGGTTCAGCAACCTTTCTGGGTGAAAGGTCAACCCGGATTACCCAATCATATTTTGCATTAAATTTAGATTTTATTGAATATATAATATGTATAATCGGTTGCCAGGCTGCTCCTTATTTAAAGAAAGTATGTTAAATCTACCAACGCGATCAGGAAAATCGCAAAGATTGAAAAAGAGGGAGGTTATTTAAGGTGAGGGCTGGACTGATCGTCCCTCACACCCTCTCCATCATGAAATGAGTTCTGACATTAACCCGTGAAGGTCATTTTCGTAGTTAAAAGCCCCTAACAAGTGCATATGTACGTTATCACATATGGCATTTGTATACGTTTTATGAATAGCAGTGAATTCTGATGTCAGGTTCATGATCACTCACCCAAGACGTCCGCGGACTTGTGCCGGGCAATGAAGCAGGCATCATCGCCGTAGCACATGCCTTTCTTCAGGATCCCCTTCCGAAAGTCCTTCCCGAAGCCGCAGCTTGCCGTGATCAGGCTGTAGTCTCTGCCGTCCGTTTGCGAGAGTCCGCCCAGGACAGCCCTGGCAACGATCCTGCCATAGGAAAGTACCGATAACATTCCCCTCCTCCGGTAAACCGTAAACGAGTAGATGCCGAGCCCGTGTCCCGTGTGTCTAGGATCCGCGCGCGCGTGCACTACCTGCGCCTCTGTGCTCCAGCATTCGCAGATCAACCACAAAAGACAAACCGAGCCCGTTTAAAAGTGATACAGGGTCTTCTTTACTGAAAGCCGGACACGCTAAATATGTGGCTGTTTTATGTCTTAGCGGATTTAACTGACAAAGTTCCTCCAGTACACTCCATCCTATCGCACATCCTCCCGTGTACTCGCTCGCATTCTCGGTAACCAGCAGCAGCGCCCGTGTTCCGGAGACGAGCACATACGGGACCCCGGGGGCGTCACGTGACCCGCTGCGGTGACGTCAGAGCGAAGTGGAAACCCAAGGACGTAGTGGAAGAACATGTGCTGCTGAGTATTTCTCTGGTATTATTGTGTAGCCTACTCTTGCGACTTCTGTGAAGGTTTATTTTTCCACTGCATATACTACTAATATACTAATCTATTTTATATTGTCGTGGTGGAGCATTTAAACTGAGAGAGAGAGAGAGAATTATATCAGTATTATATTATAATATAACATATAATAAAAAATATATATATGTGTGTGTGTGTGTACTAAAACAAATAAAAAAACGTATTATATCAATAAACCACATTATATAATGTAATAATAAAAAATATAATCTATCAGTGTATCTCAGTTCTGTTGATCTCGTATATGGCATTAATAATAATAAAAAAGTTAAATCTGTAGTGGTTGCGAAAACAAAAATAAATCACTGGAGATATAAATTGATTTATTTTTCTTGTAGCCAAATATTACATCCCTTAACAAAACTATTCCTAGATTTTACAATATCTTGGATCACGCTTTGCATAATTAATAATCAAAAGAGTTTGGCATTTCTGAATTGTTATAACCATGTAACGTTAGACAATTTGACTTATTAATTTATTAGAGCCACAGGATTGCAGCTTTTCAATCCCACAATGCATTTCACTTCCTAGATACCAGCGACACAACGCGCTGTAACCAAGCATGGCGGCGTTGTGCTGTCTTGTTATTTTGACATATTTAGAAACCGCGCTCTGTATTGAAGACACGAACACTACAGGAAACATTAATGTTGCACTCAGAGACACAAACGACACGTCTTCCGATCGAGATGAATCGCTTAATTTCACGGAGCTGGGAGTAAGTTCTACTCCATCTGATGTCCCCCCAACAACAGCATGGACGCCCGAATCCGTGACCGCATTACCGGACCAGACAGAGAGCTCGGAGAGCGTCATCCCCGACCCGACGCCCGAGTCCCCGCGAGCCGCCGAGTCAGCACCGCCTCTGCTCCTGTCCGGAGTCCTCCCTGTCCCGCTCACTGACGGTAGGGATGTGATGCCTGGCTAATCTGACTGAAACAGTGCTTGTTTCCTCTTTTCCGCCTAACTCAGTGTGTTCCTCCAGTCGCGCAGCTGTGCCCGTGTAACCTGCAGCGCGAGCAGTGCGACATCAACTGCTGCTGTGACCCGGACTGCGCAGAGCAGCTGTCTCTCTTCACTCAATGCTCACCGCACACTGTCAGGTGAACACTGGAACAGTACATGACATTATCCTTTTTCATTTACATATCCGCTCGCTAAAGTTTAGGGTCCAATTAACTACGGCTTTTGCCTCAATAAACCCCTAATTACTGCTTATTAATAGTTAGTTAGGTAGTTGTTAAGTTTAGGTATTGGGTAGGATTAAGAGATGTAGAATATGGTAATGCAGAATGAAGCATTAATATGTGCTTTATAAGTACTAATAAACAGACAATATCCTAGTATTATGCATGCTAATAAGCAACTAGTTAATAGTGAGAATTGGACCCTTAACTAGAGTGTTACCATCAATTAGGTGAAATAAGTAAACAATTTAAATGACATCTATCTATCTATGACTGTCATCTATCTATGTCTATCTATCTATCTATGTCTATCTATCTATCTATCTGTCTATCTATCTATCTATCTATCTATCTATCTATCTATCTATCTATCTATCTATCTATCTATCTATCTATCTATCTATCTAAATACCAAGTACCATATTTAAAAATCACTTTTTATGTAAACATATTGAGTAATTTATAATCTTACTCGTCATTTAAAGGGTTAGTTCACCCAAAAATGAAAATTCTGTCAGTAATTACTCACCCTCATGTTCCAAACTCGTAAGAAACTTCAAACCCTTAAGAAGCCTATGGAGGAGTGATCCAGCTCTCAGATTTAATCAAAAATATCATAATTTGTGTTCCGAAGATGAACGAAGGTCTTGCGGGGTTGGAACAACATGAGGGTGAGTAAATACTGACAGAATTTTCATTTTTGGGTGAACTATCCCTTTAAATTCAATGTTCATTGCATTATATGACGATTTGGGATTAATTAGGACTCAAATATTTGTGATATTGTAATCAAATATTTATGATGGGGCGTTTATTACCCTTTCTGACTTGATTCTGTTTATGTTTTTGTATTTTGTTCTTGACAGTAAATTCAGTAATTCAACCATAATTTTCTGAAAAAAATAAATCCTGATCATGATTGACTACCTTCTATGGTCCTTACAGTAATGAGCGCAGACTGTGCAACCGGGAGTCAGCGGTCTATTCCCTGAGCTCTACACCAGACGGTTTATCGCAAGTTCAGTCCACTGTCCAGCGACAGCTCAACCCTGATGTCTTCTGCATTCAGACTGCTAATTGTGCGGCAATCTGGGAAATCTTTACAATTAATTCCTCATTTAATTCTTAAATTCTAATACACCTATAGTCTATTAAGCAATAATGGATTTAAAACATTTTAAAGTGGATTTACATTATATATTGTCATTCAAGACTTCTAAGCTGTGAATGATTTTAACAAGCAAATGCTTTCAATCAGTTTAAATTTCTCCCTCGGCTCCTTTTAAGATGAAGGCGGCTTGACGTTTGGGACACCAGAAATTCCCACTGAGGAGAATTTTGACTCTCTTTTTGGCCGATATTTGAGATTCTTCTTTGGCCGCCTGAGCGTGACCAGCGTACTTCTAAATCCTGATGTGGGAAATTCATCAGGATACCAGGTAAACTTTTTGAATATTTGTCATAAGTCCTGTATGGCTTTCTTTCTTCTGTGACAGTGTGTCATGTCCAGTTGTAAGCTGGATGACACTTACATTAGCATCAGGTTACATGTAGGAAACAGCGCTCTAATAGATTTAATGTGATTATAACCGATCAGTGCCTGCACTGATATACAGTTTCGCCCTCTCTGCTAATGTTTTGACTTTTATTAAAAAAAACATATTTATTTTTAAAATGTCAGGATGCTTGTTTTTCTGCAGAAGTGGAATGCGTAAGTTTAAAAGAATCGGATTACTGTATCCGTTCCCCATTTAACATGACAGCTTGTATTAATGTTCTCTTAAAATTGATCGCTCTTGTTACCAGTGTTTAAGCAGTCCTTGTGTCTCTGTTCTGCCCTCAGTATGGTGATGTCATTCACACAGTGGATGCGGAGGGGGAGCAGAAGTTTTTCACCTTTCCCGCCGCCGCGGGCACAGCTCATTGCTCAGACGCAAACCCTGCAGGTAGACAGAACAAATATTTTAGAATATGTTAGTGCTGCATGTCCATAAAGGAAAGCTAAGGGATATTTTCATCCATTTTAATAGCAACAGCAAGCTCCATGGTTTGAGGTTATATCAGCTATGTTTCCATCCAAAGTTGCGAATTTAACTTTTACATGAAATTGGAATATTGCATAAAACATTTGCGAATAAAGCAGCATTTCCATCCCATGTGTTCAACAGAACTGGGGCAAAATATCTCTAATAAAAATGGGAGTTGCTCCAATGGGGAAGCCACTGTGGCTCTTTTATCCTACATCATAAATGTCTTGCGTCTCAGAGACGAAACGCAATAAACGCCGTCATGTTATCTTGCGTTTGGATGCCTGTTGTTTGGGAACGCAATCGTCCGAGACGCTTCTGTGAGTTCATTACACCATATCATTTTAATGATAGACTTTGGATCGGGAATTTCACAACGATAAAACCAACATTTGAGATGCTGTCTAGTCCTGTTATTCTATCTCAAATGATCTTTTATGGCAAAGTCACATGACTTTTTTTGCTGTGCATCGATGGATTTATTTGGTAAATGTGTTTCCATTGTAGTTTATTGCGCATGTATTCTTATTGGATAAAAAAATGATGTGCCTCAATTGAGTATGTACATTTTGTAATGCACATTTTCAGAATTTATGCACATCTTGGCGTTTCCATCCAATGTGTTTATGCAATATCCCAAAATTTGCAAAAAACAGGTGGATGGATACATAGCTATTCATATCTGTAGCAGCAACAGTGCGTTACGATTTACATGTCAAAGTGTAATATATAGGGTTAGAGGTTTGTACATATATTTGTTCATATGTTGGGGTTGAACCATTGCACCACACTAGATCTCATCTTTTGCTGAACATAGATTTCCCTGTTATTTTACAGGTTTTCTTAAGGATCAGACAAGCAGATGTATGAGGAGCTTTGATTTGGCGCGTGATTGTGCAACACTTGAAGCTCTGGGCTTGAGGACTTATATTAATTTCAACGTCCGTTCTGTGAGTTCCTTGGTCTTTAAGGGGCCTTAATTGACCATTTTGATGTTACTATGTTATATAACAACCTCTTTTTGTTTTCTCTAGGGAAGAAAACAGGAAGCTCAAGTAAGTGTTTGGAATTTCACATGATGTATTATTTGCATTTAAAGACATCTTCATGTATCTTTACATACATTTTGTTTGTTACCTGAGGTCATTGGTGTGGAAGTGGCAGCCATTACCCTGCAGTCTTTGGAGGGCACACGGACACCAGTGGACCCAGCTGACAGTGCTATCTATTTTCCTTTGCTCCTGGAGTCTGGTGACGTCTGCAACAATGTTGTTCAGCAGGTGTGCACATGATGCACCTATTACTAGTATATCAGAAATCTGAAATGCGTCAGGATTCGTAAAATGTTTAATAAGGTCATGACTTTTCTGTCAGGTGAAATATACTTTCAGGTACAGTGAAGCTGGGGAAATCCTGAATGTGTTGGCATCGTTTTTGCTGGGAGCCATTAAACGTGTCACAGTGCCCATTCAACAAGAGTTTCATATTACATTCATGCGGGTACTTAATTATACCCTATTTTCCAGAAAATATTTTCTTGAAACTTCTTGGATCTTGTCTTATCAAGAAGGAAGTAATAGTTTTGTGTACATCCTTTGATAGGAGATCTCTAGCACAGCAGGATTACGTTTCAGTGGCAATCCTGGCTATGTGGTGGGACGGCCCCTTGTGGCCGGAACAAGAACAGCGGAATATCCTTTATTAGAACCTGTTTGGGCAGATGCCTTACATAATTTATTGAACATCACTAATTTAGTCCCTAAAATCTACACACACAAAAATTCAACTGTTTAAACATGTTTCTCAAAACTATGTTTTAGACAACTAAAACAATTAACACAAACATCATAGCACATTTAAATTTTGCAATGCAGCACCACAAAATGTCCACCACAATGTTTTGGATATGTTAAAAACTAAACGTTATATTATAATAAAACTGAATATTAATTTTAATATATTCAGTAAATTAGAGCATTTTAGAAAATGAAGTGTTCTTTCACCATAGTCCACAATTTAATTTATTATTTACATTAGTATATTGGTGGAATTTCAAACAATCATTATTAATATTGTGTAATAATGTTTCTGAAAATATGTTGTGTCTATGACATACTGTTAATTCAGTGAAAATTTAATTTGAAATTATTATTATTTATTTAGAATTATTTCAAAAGTGTGCTAGTGTTTATTTTCCATAATAGATTTTAATAAATAAATGCAAAGCCTGTCATGTATCCAAACATCCATCGTTGTGGCACAGTCCTTGACCCCTGTTTTACTGGGATAGTTCAGTCCACTGACCCAAAAGGATCACTCACTATTCTCCAAAACTCTGGAAATCAGGATTGCTTGCTTGGCTCGTCTCAGCGCTCCCCTGTCATGTTTGCGATTGACACGGTATCAGGCTGCACTTTGAAGTAAGAGGCTATTGTAATAATAATGATGTTTATTGAATAATGATTTGTGTTTTGATGAATAAGACAAGCATTGTCCAACAACCAATTATGTAATATTAATCACCATTACTATTAAATGTGCATTCATGTACTCCCTTCCTTAGACTGTCTGATGGAGTTAATTGTTCTCTCGTATCTGAAGTCATTTTATGGGCGCTAAAAGGACAGAGCTTCCCCGATCATGTGGCCTCGTTTGGGAATTCCTTGCCTCAGAACCCCTTGGACTGGGTGCCAATACAAAACCAAACAATAACATTGGTAAACTGCATACTTTTTACTTTCTTTGTGTGTGGAGTGGAGAACTCATGCTGAAGTTTGGAATTTATTTAAAGAGAAGTGTCTAACTTAGGGGAAATGTTGACATGTAAACTTGGCTGGCAGTCACCATGATGATGGAAAGCTGATTTGTAAGCACTGTTTATTCTTTTAACAAATGTCTTGCATCACTTTATGGTTTACTAAGGGCACACAAGCTTGCAACATACCACTGTCTTACCATCTTGAAGTAAAATGGACCAAGTACGGAACCTTGGTGAATCCCCAGGCTCAGATTGTGAGCGTCATGGAAACAATCATTACTAACACCAGCAGTTTGGTAAGTTAACATCCCAGAACATTTTTCATGACTTTTAGCCATTATGTAAAACTTTTATTTATTAAAACACAAGCTAATTGTTTAGGTCTTTATTAAAACCATTAGAGATTATATGTGAAATCAGGGGTCAGTTGCATAAACATAGCCACTATGTTAGGAATGTGTCTTGAGAACTAGTCTGACCAACTAGCAGCTAACCAAGGGGTAATCAGTCATATCTTTTGGATTAAAATTACCAATTTTTTTATGTAAATAACTTGAAAAGGGGGAGGGGAGACTAAATTGTAAGACTAGTCTAAGCAGTTTATGCAACTGGCCACAGATATAAAGTTAACATTGTAACTTTTTTTGTTTAGGCCCTCCTTACCAGTGCCAGTGGTCTTCTGTCTGTCACAAGCTCAGTGCGTTTTATTGATGTGTCTGCATCTGCCAGTCCAGGATTCAAAGTCCCACCTACAATTGACGCTAAACTGCCCTTTGACTTTTTCTTTCCATTTGTATAATGGAATATTTCTGAATCTCTTTTGGCAACAGCAAGGAAGACCATATATTTCTCTGTCCATTCTCAGGTCTTTTTTTTTCAGAACAATGTTGTGTATGGTGTATATTGTCAAGTCATGTTGTACAGTATACAATGTGCGGATTCATATTTAAAAAAAAAAAAGAATACTTTCATACCAGAGTACTGATCTGAGACATATATATATGATTTGTGTCTAAAGAATTTAATTCAAAGATATGCACACAGTCAAATGAACATTAATTTTTATAATATTTACTCAAAATTCACTAGAAAATGTGCACTATTCATTGTAAAATCTGTTGTTTAATGTTTGAACTGTTACATTAGTGAAATAAGACTACTGTTAATAAGCCATTTCATCAAAGGTAGATATGTTGGTCAATCAATATTTATTTTTTTATTTTTTTACAAAACAGTATTTATTGCATCGCTTTTAGTTGCTCAAACACATTGACATTTAGAGAAACACATTAAGAGAAAAGTGCAGTTGCACTTCACAGATAAAACAGCAATATTGGTTATGATATTTTGGAAAATAGTCATTCAGAAAAAAAAAACAATCAAATCTATTGAGTTTAAATTTCCAGTAAATACCTTGTGCAGTTTATAGATTTCCTTTGTTTGTTTTTTATTTTTTTATTTGACCTACATGGGTCACTGGCTTTATTAACCATCTGCCCTTATTTGTGCTGCTAAAGATCTGCCAGGGGACGGAGATCAAGTGACAATAAACATCCCTGTAACATGACCTTCTTCACATTTCATGTGGAATGAATAGACATAGTCTTCAGCTCATTCTCATGTTGTGATGCGTTTAATGAATAACCCTGGTGCTTCAAAACTCAATGCTGTGCTGTTTTAAGAGCACACGAAGCCTGGCGTTTTCTTCGTCCTGTAGAAAGATTAAATTAATTATTTTTAATTACTAATACAATTAATCATTACTAATGTTAAAAAAGAGCTACTCACCATTTTTGTGTTCCGCTCTTGAAGTTCATTGACTTGATGAACAAGGTTTCCATTGATCTCCTTTAGTTTCTGAACTTTGTGATGGGCACGATTTTTCACAGACAGCAAGATACCTATAAGAGAGTAAACAAGTAAGAAAAGACACCAAAAAAAAAGTTAGATACTAGAGTGCAACAGTGGATTCCAGAAGTATAACAACCTATACATATACATTTTGTCTGTAGAGACTTTTTTTAGTAGTGATAATGTACTTAAACATATAATCAATTACTTAAGTTAAATGGCCCAAGTACGAAACCTTGGTGAACCCCAAGGCTCATAATGTGAGCATCATGGAAACAATAATCACAGATACCAGCAGTTTGGTAAGTTAATCATACCGAAATATTTTTTATGACTTTCAAATGTTTTCCAAAGTTTTATACATATATTTATTTTGTTAATTATTTAAATCCCAATCATTTTATATTTTACTGATGTTTTTGACTTGATTACACATTTGCAACAATTATTAGGATGAAAAATTAATTTCCTCATTAAAGAATTTAGGTACACAGTCTTAATCCCTAAAAAGAAAATGAATGGGAAAAACACATCCAGATCCAGGGTACCTGAAAAGTAAGTGATTATTGTTGCACTCTATTGCTGGGTAAAAATCATTCCCGTACCATTAATGATCCTGGCCACTCTCCACAACCTGAGCAAGATCAGAAGCCCCATGGCATCAAATGCATCTTCCTTCGTGATATATACAATATCCAGGATAAAGGATACCACCACCACAATCCCATCAAACACCTCAAACTTATGGTGGAGGAATTCTAGGCGATAGGCAAAGATTTTTCCACACAGCTCCACCATGAAGAATGTGAGAAGGGCGAGGCTAAGATAGTGGAATACCTGGAATGATGATACCAATGAATTGGATAGTGGATAATCACAGAATCTCATATTTCTGTTGACACATTACCATCCACATTTTGTGCTGACTGGGCTTCTGAAGTGCACTCACCTGAGGGGCGATTCTGTGATGATCCGCTTGAATGATAGACAAGTCAATAAGCAACTCGCATAGAACGAAAATGGCATCCAAGACGACCAAGCACACAACAACAATCTAATCAACAAAATAACAGCCCAAAGTTACGTTCATTGATGTAAACAAAATGTTTGTTTCATATACATATCAAGAGTGTGTTAATTGACCTGAAACCTCTCTGTTCTGTAGAGGCGGCGTAGGGAGTCCCTGAAGCTGACCTGCTCCAAGTGTTGCCCTGTGGCGAGCTCGATGTCTTCACTGGCATCGTGTGGTTCCTCTTCATGCCACTGTCCGGCGGTGCTTTGCTCATCGCCCACTGCTGTGAAATGCTTCAAATAACGGGACATTTTCCTCAGGGGTCACATGAGTTGAATGCTAAACAAATGGAACAGCACCTTGCACATCAGAATGAATGAATCGGATTTATATATTTAGTATGCAGGTTTGCGACTGTTTTAAATTGTAAAGAAATTTCATAGTGAAGATGGTTTGAACCAAATGTAGGTGAGACCAAGGCGAGTTATCACACTTTTACTCAAGTAATTATTATTTTAACGTCAGTTGTAGGCACAATCTTGTTCAAAAAAATAAAACATAAATAAATACACTGTAAAAGGTGATCAGTTGACTTACCTTAAAAAAGTGAGGAAACATTGCCTTAAAATTAGTAAGTAAATACACCATGCGTAATTGAAAAAAAATGGGTTATGTGGAATTGTCAAGTTCACATAACTTATTTTTTTCAATTACGCATGAAATGTATTACTTAATCATAAAAGCAACTGGTTTCCTTGCTTTTTTATAAGTTAAGTCACCTGATCACACGTATAAAGTGTTTCTAAGAACATAACTCTAACACTATACAAAAAACATACACTGTCCAAAAAAACAACAATAACTGATTATTAGCAGGGCTAATTGTTGTCATATACATTCCGGGTGCTATTCTAAGCAACATTAAAACAGTATTAAATATAAAGCAATTAATGAAATAGCAAATTGTGACTTTTAACATGCAGAAAAGCTAATAGGCCTAGACTATGATCAATCATACATTATAGATATTGGTTTTATTGTACGTTGCCCTCTAACAATTACATACAATTTTGATGATACTGAAATAAGTTTGGATGACTGAATTCAAAAACATTAAGAGGCAAAAACACGTAGGTTTATCCGACCTAAAATAGCTTATATTCTATGCATAAGTAACAGCAGTTCAACATGTTATCGCCACTTTACATGGCGTTTCAGTATTCAAATCTTAGGATTGAAGAAAAGTTTTGCATGCAGCATGCAACATCTACAGAAATCTTCAACAGATGTCTTATTTTATGAGACCATGTAAAACAACAAAAGTGTAGCAGTTCTGACTAAATAAAACGGAAGTAGGCTATTTTCTGTCTGCTGTTTCTTCACAAAACACTGACTTTTCATCTGTGACTTGAGCTTAACTCGTGATTTCCTGGGACATTTGAACATTTAAAGTCAACGAATTTTACACGTACACTGTTAATAGTGACGACAATTAAATGTTTCAAGACAATGGCAAGACTTAAATCTGGTCATCTAAATTTTTGATTTCACTTGGATGCGAATGTCATTTAAAGTTTTCAGATTATTCAGTCAGTCAGGCTATTTAATTAGGGCACAGTTCAAAAAGAGAGAAAATTTACAGTGCAAAAAAATGTAATAATAATAATGATATTTACCAGTTTTGTTGGTGGAACGATGTTGCAAACGGCTAACGCAGCATTTTTTCAGGGGCAACAATCCGAATTCTGTGAAAAACTTTGACCCTAAACTCCGCCTCTGCAACATGAACGTGATCCTCTGCACAGGATGCAGTCTAAAGGAAGGGACATCTCCCAAATCCTTGAACATATCATGCACGGGACTCAAGAACTAGTGGCATTGGAGTACTGAAAACGAAGTACTGAAACGATTACATTTATAATTTAACACAAATTTGGATGTTTTAAAGGTTAAAAAGTTGAACAGTCAGATAGCCAAGACAGACAGACAGACAGACAGATAGATAGATAGATAGATAGATAGATAGATAGATAGATAGATAGAAATTTTTTTTCACCATTGAAAACAAAGAAAATGTTTTAAAAAAGTCTCAGTGTTTTTTGTCCATACAATAACAGTCAATGGGGTCCAAATTTGTACGTTTCATTCAGACTAAACTGTCCTGTGCTTCTCTGTTGTTTAAGTATACTTGTTAGTTACAGCACTAACTGAATGAATGAAGCAAACAGTGTCCCCCTTTGAAAATGCCACAGCTCCCATATCTCACATTTTTGTAGCAAACACACGGCTGGAGATCAAGTAACACACATTAGCCAATTCTGTGGTTGACCTTTGAAACCCTTTACAGCCTGTCAACATTTTATTCAGCTTCAGTCGGAGTTCCCTTTATCAAGAATGTGAAATGCTTTGTGCAGTTGAATTGCACACCCTATTGAGCATTTATACAATATATATGTTGTTTGTTGGTATACAGGGTGCGTGACAAAAATGTCAATCAAGTAATGTTTAAACTGAAAGGGCAGAAGCTTCCATCAGTATCTCAGTACATCTTATGAAAGATTATGGATGGCATGTAAAAGTTTATGGATGAGTGTGTTTAAGGATGATGGCAAATTTTGCCTTTACATCACTAAACGGGGGACTTTTGCCTCACACTGAGCAAAATTTAAATGATTTTTAATCATTGTTGTGTTATGTTGTTTGTGTTATGTTGTCCATTCAATATTGAATAAAAATATTTATTTTGATCTTCAAGCACTTTGTGGACATAAAAAGGTAGCATTTTGTTCCAAAGTGTCAATTACTCTAAAGTGTCCTGCTGTGTCACTTTTGTTGGCCAGTAGGAGGAGCTGTTTAGCTAGAGAAAAAGTGAATGAAAAAACTTTTGCGGTTCTAGACATTGTTTCCAGTTTAATCAGTGTAGCATTTACAAAAACAAAGGCTATACAAACGTTACTGCCAACTATTTGCTTTGGAAAATATAGACTACTAAAGTTTAGTCCAAGAAAGCACTACCATCGGACTTAATCTAAACAGGGAACACCCCTAAAATAGACCTCAACAGTATGGGATGAATAGCTTCAACTGTTCGTTACCCAGTATGAATGGGATGCATACAGGCCGGTCCAGAGACCCGAACTCAGTGAATTTGTAACTGTGCAGAATTCTGTTTTAGTAAGTTATAAAACAAGCACGCTTGAATAATTTAATAAATAATTACGGAATCGTTTTGGGGGCCTCCTATTCATGATTGCTGAACTCTCTTAAAGGGATATACTCCACTTAAAAATGGAAACTTCTCTCACATTTACACAGCCTCATGCCGTGCCAGATACATAACTTTCTTTCTCCTGTGGAACACTTCGAGACTTTAAGAAAAATATTCCATCTCTGCGAGTTCACAGGATAGCTAATGCAAGTGGATGGGAAAGTTGACTCTTTAAAAACCACACTAAGTGAACATAAGGGTAATCCATTCGACTCAATAGTGTCTTCTGAAAGATGTGTGAGAAAAATAGCTACTAATATTTTAAACGTCACTTCCGGTCAACTGTCAGCACGCTGTGAAGCTTGAAGCTGATGTGGTCAGGGTGAGTAAATGATGAGAGAATTTTCCATTATTGGGTGGAGGAGTATCCCTAGATATGGTCACATTAACGAAATATCAGTAAAATTTGCAGACATTACAAAAAACCTGCAATGTCTTTTGTCAGGATGTAGTAGCCTAATGTATGAAGCATGCAGAGCTCACAGAGAAGTCACTTTCAAACCCAATCACGTGAATTTGCGTGACCAACCTGACCTGTTTTCGGGAATCTGTTCACCCTCACACAAAATTCACAATTGGATGAATTCCAATTAAAAGGACTCGATTTCCACCATATAAATTCGCTGAACAGCGGCATATGCGCTTTATCTTTAGCAAAGTGAGTGTGTAAATCCGCTCCACTTATATACGCTTCTCCAGCGGCTTTCTTGCTTGGAGAGGGCGGGAGACTTGCAAAGATTTACATAAACGAAAAGCTCAAAAGCGTCAAAGAAATATATCAACTAACTAGTATTTACTTTTTATAGAACTGTTCTATAAAAACATCAAATATAGTTTAATATTTGCAAGGCTGTGATTACCTCCGTCTGATATTCAGTAACATCGGTCTCGCGCGTGTGATTTGGCTTAAATCGCGCGTGGGCTATTACAAACAGCCTACATTCAAAGAGTTCAGGGCAGAAATTAATAGGCTACACTGATGGAGCAGAAGAAACTGTCGCTCGACGGAATAAATGCTGCAGATAAATAAGTTTCTCCTCCCAGAGACTGAGAGAAGCGTGCGGGGCGTCAGGAGTGTGTCGGACTCGGCTGCAGGTAACAACGCACTCTTTATGCGCGCGCTGGAGGCGGTAGTAGCTCCGGGCTGCTGGGGTGGGGTGTGACTGTACCGGAGGATCCGGTTTCGCCGGCAGAGAGAGAGACGCACACACTCACTCACACGCGCACACACACACACACACACTCACACGCACACTGGTTCGCCGCCTCTCCGCTCACTCTCCAGTCTCCACCGCATGCTGTTCCAGCACACAGCGCGCTGTTCTGGAGGACTCTGGCCAATGAGACACGCTTTGAGTGTCTGCTCATCTTCTCTGGTGTGTTGGTAAGCCATATTCCTCACACTCAGCAACAATTGCAGACTAGAAGCATTGCTGGTGGTCCTTTTTATAATAATTTCCGTCATTCTTAACTACTGTTTGGAACTGTTATTGAAGGGTATATGAAAACGCAAGTGCTAGTTATCGCATGATTCATCAAGATCTGTATAAGAGAGTCGAGTCAAAGTCCAATTAAACAAATGATTGGTTTTTTATGTTGGTTTCAAACACCTAGTTGGTTTAAACCATCCTAAATTATGGCTCTAAGTCTGTCCTCCAAAAATAAAATTACAGTATCTTCACATTTTTGTAATAGCTGTAAGCAAGTCAACACAAAAAAAACAACATTCAAACAAGAGGCATTTATATACACTGAAGAAAGGTTGAACTCATTTTTTTTTATTTGTACAGTTTATTAATTGCAGGATTTGTTTTTCACTTGATATTTGTATGTTATATTTTACTTGTTTGCTGTTTTATACATGTCTTACCGTTTAAATTTTGCAGTAAAGCCTTTTGTAGGCTGTTTAATGGCAGGTTCCATTGACACATCTTACCCTATATAGTGCGTCAACATGTTCCACTATGGGATCAATAGTGTGTTAAATGAACTATATCTTTCTTGTGGGGAAATACCAGTGTAAATGTTCAAAATCTTGCTGTAGCCAAGTATATGTACAGAAACTGACTTCCAAAAATGTGCACTTGTATAGAGGACGAGGAGTCAGTTTGTTCTGGCGAGTTATCTGAATCAATCCTTTAAGAAGGAAGATTTGAACAGTCACTTATCTAAGTGAATTATGCACTACGGTTCAAATGTTTGGGGTTGGTAAGATTTTTTACTGTTTTTGAAAGAAGTCTCTCATATGCTCACCAAGGCTGCATTTATGTGATATAAGCACAGTCGAATTTCAGTAATATTGTGAAATATTATTACAATTTAAAATAATTTAAAACATAATTTATTCCTGTGATGGTAAAGCTGAATTTTCAGCATCATTACTCCAGTCTTCAGTGTCACATGATCCTTCAGAAATCATTTTAATATGCTGATTTAATGCTCAAGAAACATTTCTTATTATCATCAATGTTAAAAAAACGGTTGTGCTTCATGCTTAACATTATTGTGGAAACAGTGAAACAGTTTTTCAAGGGTCTTTGGTGAATAGAAAGTTCAAGAACAGCATTCGTTTGATAAATAAATGTTTTAATGTCTTTTCTTTCACTTTTGATCAATTTAACGGATTCTTGCTGAATAAAATTATTAATTTCATTTTTTTTTTAATCTCACTGACCTCAAACTTTCGAAGTGTAATGTATCTAAGGAAAGTGATGTTACTAAGTGACTTTTATGCCACACATTGATAAAAAAAATACTTATTTTAATACACTAATAAGAAGTACACATTTCATCATTCTAGCAGGTTAAATCAGGATCAAACAGTCATTTGATCTGAAAAAGGAAATGCAACCTAAAACATCTACAAAACTTACCATGAATTCCTTCAGATAAACACCGTTTTCCTTTTTAACTGTTGGGCCGTCTGCCAAACTGAATCTGCTTCCTCTGCACAGAATGATGGGTATTGCTCAAAGCATAGGATGTAGTATTAGTTAAAATAGTCATTTCATTTCATCCTTAACAGAGAGCTGCTGCACGTCTAGACATCAAACTCATTTGAACATTCAATGGCAGCTTTAAATCAAAACTCCATTTTAATCTCAGTCCCCACTCATTTTCTCATACTGATGAGTTTTTGTAATAGTAATGTCTTATTCAATGTTGGCTCTCTGATTATTTCATTTTTTTCTAACACTAATGCCCGCTTTCTCTTTTACACACACACACACACGCACGCACGCACGCACGCACGCACGCACGCACGCACGCACGCACACACACACACTCTCTCTCTCTCTCAAGCTTATTAATATTAATTTCCTGTGCTTTCCTGGGTTTGGAATATTTGGAGCAGTCTGTAGGTGTTTATTATACATCATGCGGCACTGAAACAAATCACTGCTAATTCCCTGACAATACCGGTATGCAAATTCAAAGGCTTATCTAAATCTTCTAATCTAAATGGAGACTGAAGGTGAAAGTGTATGATTTATGCACCGCTGGCACCACCAAAACATTATCAAAAACAATTGAGAACAGGTAAAGTTTTGCTGTCCTATTTGGTGTCGCTGCAAGTGCACACTTTTTAAGGGACAGTTCACCCAACTTTTTATTCATACAATAGCAATGGGATCCATTCAATGATGTTTTGGACCTCAATCATTTAATGTACAAAAACATTCTTCTGCATATCTTCTTTGATGTTCCTCCAGAAAAAAAGTCCAGGTTTGGAACGACATGAGGTGAGCGATGACAGAATTTAAATTTTAGGGTTAATTTTCCCTTTAAGTTAAATTATTTCATGGAATGCTCCATCATATTTATCTGCAATTACTGGGAATCTTTTTGCTCTTTATACTCAATTCTTAAAGCCCCAAAGCCAGTATGTTGTAGGTTTCTCTCTTGCTTCCAGAAGACGAATCTGGTGTCCGTCTCATGCTTAAAAAGCTGTCACTATAGCCCTGCCAACCTGTTGAGGAGATTGCTATGGTGAGGTGTCCTCAACTATGTGATCTCTATAGCAATGAGCGGTCCTGCTGTTTTGGGCTGAAAGAAACATTTGGCCAATTGAGGCATGCCACAAAGCTTTATTAAAGCGAAGGGAAATTCAAAATCAAGCTGACGCTTTGCACTGCATTGCTACTAAATATAAGTTTTAGCTTGCATTCATAGTCTATTAATGTGAAAGCTTGTGTGCTGTTTTTGATTCAGCATTTATATAGTCAATATCATGTGATTAATTAGGCTGTGTTTGAAATTGCACAGTGCATTAACTACTTTCAACAATATGCAATAGTTCAGATGGTAGTTTGTAACATTTAAAGTGATAAATCTCCCAAAAATGTAAATGATGCCATAATTTACTGACCTCCATGTTGTTTTGAAACTGTATGACTTTCTTCTGTGAAACAAAGATATTTTGAAGAATGTTTGGAACCATTCAACATTGGACCCTATTGACCATTGTATCAACAAAAAAGCGAAATACCCCTTTAATTCTGCAAGATCAACATAGTGTAGAAATGTCTTTGCATACTGAAAGGTTAATTTGCATTTTAATCCAAGTTGATCTTAACTTTTCACAATCCTGTCAAATAGTGACTGAAGAAAGTAGGTACAATGATTTTAGTTGCATTCATTCACCGTGCTGGCAATGGAAGATCAAGTCAAGAGCAGTGCATTGTGGGATACAGTATTTTTCACAGTGATCTGTCATATACAGCACATTTTGGCCATACGAGTATTCAATATATTGAACATTTGCACAGTATTCATACAAGATAGTATGTATCTGAGCACAGCCAGTGTTTATCATGTAAATTCCCGATCAGATTCTTATAGTGCTAGGCTGTATTGATGCATTGCTGAATCTCTCCTCTGGCTGAATCAAGAGCCACTTGTTGGACAAATAGGCAGGATTTTCTGTTCCCGCTGCTCTGTTCAAGAGCATATTTGTGTTTTAAAGATTTCAGGGTTAAGAACATTTTAATGAACAAGTGTCCTTCAATTGTGGCTGAAATGTGGGAAACATGTGGCTATGGCTTCATGGTAAACCATGATCTGTCAGCACTCATTCTAGACATTAAAATATGTTTTTTTCTTTTTTATGATTCATTCTTCCATACACCCAATCAAATCTGCTGTTTGAACAAATTGGTTATGTATATCGCAATCTATGCTGTATTAAAACGCTTGTGGCTTGTTTGGAAGGGAGGTCTGAATGACAGAGCCATGAATGTTGTCCTTCTAAGACTGCATGGAATGAAGACAAGTGTTCTCTAATTTTCCTTTTCTGTGAGTTTTGAAGGCGTATTGTTCTTTTTTTTTGGCTTAAGTGGCTTGAATTAAGAGACTGCTGGATGTTGAAAACCTCAAGTTGAAGGAGGTGCAGATATTTTGTCGTAATGAGAGACTGGTGTGTTTTTAAAGTGCTGACATAATTTGAGATGTGTTTTGTTGTATGTTGGTTTCAGAAGGAGTATGAATGGTGGTTGTGTATGAAGGGCTGTGTTTGTGTTTAAGCTAACATTAAATAAAAATTCAGTCTATTTGCATTTAAAGGTACAATATGCAAGGATTTTTCGCCACCAGGGGTTGCTAACCTCTTACAATAACAAAGGCATATACTGATGACGTATATTCCACAATAAGCTGAATTATGGATCTTGTCGTCAAGCTGATGGATCTTTTATGGATGATTGAATACATTAATGTTTTTAACATGACTGTGGTATGAAGCAGGGCGCAATTGCTAGACGTATACCAGTGCCACACGCAACGCGAGTCCCGCGGATATAAAAGAATACGGACATTTCATTCTACCGAACTGCACGCAAGCGCTGGATTAATACTCACACACACAGGTCAGTTTATTAGACGAATCAAACTTGAGGTAACGCAGCGCTGTTTCACTTGCTCTAACAGTTACACTATCACCCTTAACGGCATTTGAGTGTGTTGAATGTTGTTAGTTAGGTTGTTTGTTGGCTGTATGAGACTAAGTACGTTAAGCTAGATCAACATTAGAATAACATACAGATCATATTCTAACATTTCATCATGTTGAACTAAATAACATTGATTAACATTGATAACATTTGTTTTATGTACATTTGCTCACCTGTCTAAAGGTACATGCAACACTCGCGTCTCTGTCAAGTCGAAATTGACGTGGAGCTCTCGGCATCTCGAAAAATGTTGATCTTCGTTTTAGTCCTCTTTTTGTCTCAAAGTCTGCTTGCCATGATCCAAAATGTTTGAAGAAAACAACAACAGCGTGAGCGTCCTGCTAGGCATAACGGGCCAGTTGTCAACGTCTGTCGCCATGGTTACTATGGCAGTACGAGGTCAAACCTGGCGGAAAACGAGGGTAACGCGGATATGACGTCATTGACTGGCGACTCCTCACCCCTGCTCACACGCCCCGTTTCCTTGGTTAAAATCGCAATTTTCTCACGATTTACAAATTGTTTGGAACATTTGGGATATTGTAAGTAATCAACTAAACAAAATATATAACATTGGCCTAGTGGTTTTCAGATATTTTACTACAAAAATCCTACATATTATACCTTTAATGTTCAAGTGTTATTGTGAATGATAAATATAACTTGCTTCTCCTTTAAAATGACTTTTCCCCTGACGTCACCAACCGCTTGCCTCCTATTAATGGTGCATAATCATGTCTGAAAGATTATTTTCGAGCTAAATGAACAAGAACGCCACCATAAAGTGATAATTATGAGTGGGAAACTGGATTTTTTTAACCTCGAGTTGGGATTGGGAGCATGTAAGGGAAAAAAATTATGACAGATGCAATGGATTTAGTGTCAAAATCCGACAGTATTGTACAATTACAGTAGTATTTTAAATTACATAAAGCAAAAACACACCTGGTGAGCATTCTTCATTTACCATTTTGTAGGAGTAGAATCCAAAAATATTACTGTATTTTTTGTAGAGAAGGCACATTGCCATCTTTCTCCGACAAAAGTGACTTGAACACACGTGTCATCATAATTAAAAATTCCTAACTCATAAACTTCCTAGTATCACAAACAGACTTTTAATTTTTTAACTTATATATATATATTTTTTTAAATGACTAATAAGTGTTGCACTGGAATTTCGGCAGCCTTAAATATTAGGCTGAAACAGCAAACAAATTAGTTAATTTTCAGTTTTAGCTGAAATAGTTTTGGAGGGCCAAAATCAATGAAACAGTTACATTTATTTAGCACTTTTCTGCTGACACGTTTTGATTGTTTTGGCGTCTATTTCATGCAGACAATGTGGAAAAGCTACAACAGGTAAACATGTCAGCAATGTGGACACATTCTAATAACTATAAAAACCATAACACAAAAATACTGGGTAAGAGTCTGTTTTAATTAGATCTATTTCTTTTTAATTATAAGTGAAAATGTGGTATCCTAGAAGGAAATATAAATATGCTGAGACTTGACTGAAATTGATTTCGGTAGTTTGGAATTAGCATGTTGCCGAGCTAACAAATATAACTTTAAATACTACATGAAGTGTTAGCTATTTCACTTTTTAAATATTGGCACAAACCAATCTAAATGTGATCGAATCAATTCCTGATAAAAATCAAGTCACACCCTACCTTTGTTCCTCAACGAACATCCTGTTTCACTGAGAAATGTGTCACAAACAGACATAAAATGGCTTGTGAACACTGTTTTATGTTGATTTTGACGGCAGGCCATGTGATAAGTATGATTTGGGTCGCACACGAAGAGATCCAACTTAATTAAGGGGAATGAGAATCACCTGAGGCCCAGAAGGACATCAAAGAGGACTTTCTCTTCTGCTCTTTTTCTCTAAAGCTCACACATTCCCTGGTTTTCCGCGATTAACTTCTTTTCGTCCCCTCAACCCCTGCTTAAAATCCAGTACAAACCATCACATATTCATGTTGGTCCACGCTAGATCTGGTTCACCAGCAACCAGCATCCTATGCTGGTCCCAGCATGCAAAACATACCTTGCGCTGGTGACCAGCAGTGCTGTGTTTTACAGCAGGGGCCTCTCTTCCCCCTTGTTTTCCATGAAAGGAACATGAGCAACACCTGGAATTGCTTTCTCTGGTGTCCTCCCTTTAATGCAACAGTGAAACACCAGGACTTGACTTGGCTTGTGCGTCCATGGACTCAATTTTTCTCATTTTGGATATCCCACCGTGTTAAATTAGACAGTTCCTCTTCAAAGACATCTCTGCACCCCTCAAGGGAATGCTGATGTCTTCTTTCAGTGGTGCTGATGTGCTTCTTTCAAAAACAACAGGCACTGGGTGTAGAATAGACTTCCAATAAAATATTTTATACCAGTCGTTGTGATTCTGCAGCATTGCTCGGTTACACAATCCGAAGCATCTATTATTTATATAAGCATTGACAGTTTAAAGGAAAGTTGTGGATCAGGATTTTAGATCATTAATTTATGAAGAAAAATGCGAAAGCTCTTTTATGTTCCTCCTTGCCTTTTTTGTGTGTGCGTCAGGCTCGTCTTTGATGATTGGAGCTGTACTTACACAGGGATATGGACATGCAGCTGGTGCTATCTAATTTAATGAGGGACCAACAGGAAGCCCATGTCAGGCACCCGTACCCTGTGGACACAGGAAGTAGTTTAATTAAGAGTAAAGTCGCTGCATACAGAGTGATGTTGAGGGGTTCTCTTTATTTCCTTCTCTGTCTATCTCTTTACATCTTTTTGTCTGGCAGTAAAATCCCTTTTTAGGCTGTAATGCCAGATGGTGTAGTTGATGCTCAGAAAAAATCTTTTAAAACGACATGTCACACATGTCAAGTTCTTAGAAATGTACTATTTCTATTTATGTTGGTTTCATATGGTATTGGAAAACTGTTTTTATACCATTTTCAAGAAAGTTTCGATTTAGTGACTCATAAAAATGTCATCTGGCACAACCATCAAGTAAAAAAAAATGTATTTGTCATTAAAAAGAGTCAAAAGAGCTTTGAAATATGTTTTTCAAGGTAAAAAAGTATGTTTACAGATATTGGAAATTATTCATTAATATATATATAATGGTCAAAACACATGACACGTTTACCTTTTGAACTAAATTTTCCTTGTCATAAAAAGGACAAATCTGATATTTTAAAAGACTTTGATCCTGAGACAGAGGCTGTGTCCGTAATACATTCGCCATGTTGTCATCATGTGACCTAGCAGGGTCAGTTGTGTCGCTTCACTGCCATTCATAAAATCCTCTCCCGTGGCCTTATGGGATAGTAAAGTGTCCATCTTATGCACACTTCAGAATCTCGCTGGAAGAAGTAGTTCATCCGGGTACTTTTTGCCCACTCTTTTATGAGTACTGTGAATTTGGACATAACACTTTTGTCACATACAGTTTTTCGCCTACTATATAGGGAAGTCTGCGATTTCATATGCACCCACAATCATGAGGTTCTCTCTCTATGATGTAATTTCCTGCATGTTTCTACATATTGGTTGCACCACATGACTTTGCTAAGTGGTTTGTTAAAATATCAAGAAATTAATTGTTTTAACGAGGCTTTTTTTCTAAATTGTGATATTTGCACAGTTTAGGTATCCCAAAAATATTAAAATTAATTTTAATTCAGGAACATCATATAAGTAGTGTATTCAAATAATTGTATTCTTTAATACACAGGCATGCAAAATGTCTTTGTGTTTAAGTCCCGATACTCTGCGTAAGGCTCTTACTGCAGTCAGGCGCAAGGGTCAGCAGAAGCCTGTGAAAGTGAAAATTGCAAAATGAGGAGAAAAAAACACCATTTCCTGACTGCGCACCACAGCCAGATAGTATAACTGCAGCTGACTCTGCAGTTGAAGGCTTGTGAAAGTAATTGAACTAATGTAAATGCGCTTGGTTCTCAAACCAGACGATACTTGTAGACACGCTAGAGCTTTTATACTGATTAAGATCTTTGAGGAAGTTGTAAGAAAATAGTGACCTGAAACGGAAGGCATTAACAGCATTGTCGCAAAATGTTTTGCATGTAGTGGTGTTTGAAAAACTTAAAGTGCCACCTGTAGTCAGACATTTTATCCCTTAAAACTAATCTTTAATCACTGAAATTACATACTTAAATGTTTCTTTGATTTTTTTCATGCCTTAAAATAGCTTGAATGTAACTCTACACCCTTGCCTCATTTAGTATACACGGTTCTATGAAAAAGCAAATTAGCCCCGCCTCCACTCACTCCCACCAGCTCAGGGATCCACCCGGTGACGATCATATGCTGACATGAT
Organism: Siphateles boraxobius; assembly: GCF_051911475.1. NCBI lineage: Eukaryota > Metazoa > Chordata > Actinopteri > Cypriniformes > Leuciscidae > Siphateles > Siphateles boraxobius. The sequence continues at coordinate 19,910,816 of NW_027508866.1, read as the reverse complement.
TGGTTACTAGTTAGTTTGTGATGTCAGAAACACCAGCAATTTCAAACCGTGTTTTTGAGACGGTCTTTGATTCACTGCAGTTTTAAGGAGAAAATACTCTGCAATTTACACATGGTTTGTCTTAAAGCATATTAAAAACAACCAAACAAACAACATTTTGGTCATACTAGCTCAAGGAGTTCAGGCTGGTTTATTAGAACATGTTGGCTGGGCAACCAGTAAATGACCAGCTTATACCAGTTAGCATGTTCCAAAACACAGCTGGATTTTCCAACAGGGATGATAAAGTTTGACCACAGAGTAGGCCAACATTTAAAGAACAAGCTGTTGTTAGCAGGATGGCAAATCACATCTATTAAAACAACAACACTCTGTTTCAGAAGGGAAAATTGAAGTGTCCCTTTCTCATTTGTTTGAGGTTGTCAAGCCCCTCCTAACTTTCCTCAGAGCTGTTCAGTCGTGTGTTTGGTCCGTGGTCTTGGCTCTGGTGTTGTATGGCATAGGCGCAGCGGGGAGAATGAATTGCTGGCAGACTCGTGCTGTGCTCGTCCTGGCTGCTGTAAGAGTGAGCTGGAAGAGCACAACATGGTGTGAGGCGTCTTTTGCACCACTCACGTATGAGCTCCTAAATGAGACGAAGCGAAAGAAAAGACTTGTCATCTTATATCATCACATTAAGAGAGTTTCAGTTGCTGAATTATACAGCAACTGACTTATCTTTGCTGTTGTATACAATATCTAATAGGTTCCAAAAGAGGAAATCCTAATTTAAAAGTGATGATGAGTAAATGTTGTGAATGATTGAATAATTCAATTAAGAGAGAGTAATTGAGAGAGAATAATTAAGTGTGCAAATTAGTAAAGAATTTAAAGAGAGAGTGGGTGAATGAGTAAATAAGTCTGTCAATTATACGAGTGAGTGAGTGAGTGAGTGAGTGAGTGAGTGAGTTAGTTAATAAATGAAAAGGTTTATGAATGACACCCTACACCAGATACGAGTGGCTGGACATGACAAAGGCCAATACAACCCATTATAATCATATATAAAACTAACAGTGGTCGTGCACAGGTTAAACATGGTTAGTGTGTGAACCAATAAGTGAATGAATCAGTCAGTGAGTGTAAGAATGAACAAGAAAGTCATTAAATGAATCGGTCAGTGAGTGTAAGAATGAAGGAATAAGTGACTAAATGAGTCAGTGAGTGTAAGAATGAACGAATAATTGATTGAATGGACTCAGTCAGCCTTGTAACTATTGCATCTTGTGCACTTACAGTTTTTCTGAATTGTTAAAACACATTTCTTGAATGCGTCACTCACTTTCTCAAAACCTTACACACAAAACCAAATTTTCAAACCACATTCAACCTCTGACTTTTCCAGCAAAATCAAACAATTGCCTCAACCATTTTATCTGTGCTCAAAATCAAACAATGCTTTCAGATCATACACACAGCGAGCCAAAATTATAAACACTACAGATCATTTATTACTACATAAAAAAATGTACATAAAACACTGAATCCAAAGCATGCAGTTACAGGAAAAAAGTTATATTGTAGCAAAGTAAACTAATTTTCCAATTACGTAAAAAAGTATAGTAATGACAGCATACAATAGTAAGGTGAATATATTGTATACTCTATGCACTGCAAGTATTGTATAGATATTGTAGAGTAGGCCCATCGAATGTCTATATATTCAGCACTTGCATACTGTGAAAATACAGTGATCCAACTGTAAAAGCCAAAAAGGTTACAGTAAAAAAAACTCTAAATGAAAATCATGTTATAGTCACTCAGAAGAGTTGTGCAACTGCAGGATCGAGGTCAGTGAGAGATTGATTCATGCTTCAGTATCATGTCTTCATGTTGGGTATGGCCGGAGGACTTTGTCCACACAATATCATCTTTGCAGGGAAAGGGAAAAATCCTAAAGCCAGATCCAGTCTTGACAACATTCTCCACACCTGTTCTTCCTCATCCTCTTCCTCCTTGTTCATCACCTCTTACACACATACTGTTCTCTCTCTCTTATATTGTGACCATCCATTATTGGTATCAACATTCAGTGCAACATTTTGAGTCAATTTTGGGACTCTGAACTGACTTGTATTATGTACAGTCGGTTTGATCACATCATTAGAAATAAATGTGAACAATTTTGAGTCGTTGTGTGTAAACGATGACAACTGTGTTGTTGTATTTTGAAACATAAGTCACAGTGCGAAATGTGTTTTAGTGAGTGAAAATGTATTTAGAGTTTTGGAAAGATGGCATGAGATTTGCAAACTGTTTTAACTACCAGAACTTATTTAATGTTTTACAGAAAGAGTGACTTATTCGACAAATTGGTTTAGACTATTGAGAATTTGGGTCAGAGAATGGGATTTAGTGTTTTAGCAATTCAGAAAAACTGTAATAGCCACAGAGTGTGTGTGTGTGTGTGCGCGTGTGTGCGTGTGCGTGCATGAGTGTGTGTGCGTGTGTTTGCGTGTGTGTGCGCGTGTGTGTGCGTGTGTGAGTAAGTGAGTTATGGAAAAGAGATTAACTAGACCATGAGTAAAAGAATGAGTGAATTGGGTGAAACAGTAAGTGAATAAAGGTGTAAGTGAATGAATGGATGATTTATTGTATAAAAAGGTGAGTGAGTGAATTGATGGGTGGATGGAGGGTTTTAATAATTGAGTGGGTTTATATTTGAGTGCCAGTCTCAGATAAATAGGCATCCCCCTCCTCAGGGCTGGTCTGTGTCCAACTCCCCTTGATACAGTCCAGTATTCACCACTAACATAACTAATCCTTTCATTAAATTAAGCCTCCCACTAACCTATAAAGAGCTAATTGTGTGGTGAGTCAGCACACACAAACACACAAGCACTCACACATATTCAGAGATTCCTACATCTCTTTACGCTCTTTTTTTCACGTTGTATCTTTTACCACCACAGCTTTCCAACTTGCTTACACAGTGTTCCTGTGTGTTCCCGTGATCACAGATACACATGTGTTTGTGACTGTGTGCATATGCACGTGTGTATGTCTATGAATGCTCTGCCTTTCGTGTATGTTTGCTCAACTTACAGTGCGGCTGTTCTTTCCCCGTGTGAGTCGTCAGGTGTGTTCACATAAGACTGCTTTTAACACACATCTCTTATTTTCACACATCAGTGACAGCACTGTTCTCCAGAACTGGAGCCATCCCAGAATGCTTTGTTGACTGCGTAGGTCCTGAATTTAGACCTTTAGGTCACTTTAAAATAAACATGCCGTGTTTGCAAGTAAGAAAGACTAACTTGAACCCTGTCTCCCTCATCTCTATTTTGTCTGTTTAATGGTATGATAATGCCAAGCTATCAGTATTGATGTACTCTGAAGCCCAGCTGATTAACATACAGGAGACCTTCATCCACCTACGTATCCGTTTCTACAGAACATAATGAATTTAATCTTCTTTTCTCTACCTTTTTCTAGATAAATCTGTTAAGATCAGAAGCTACACATGACGAAACATGCAGAAGACTCTGAAGAGATTAAGGAAGTCATACAGACTGCCTGAAAACTCTTTGGGAAACAACGTCTTTGTCTTTCAACTACATTGTACTGTTATACGCAGTTTAAAGAAACGGATGGCATATGAGCAGCCAACTAATTTTTAATGGACCAAAGCCATTGACGTTTAATGGCTAAACCTGCAATGAATGGTTTTCTCTTTTGGGTCATTGGCAGTGCTGTAGAATGGAGGATCCATTCCAGACGTTTTCTCAAGGGTCTGTCACACTACCTCCAAGAAGAATGAGCAATTTTCACCAGATGGAGATATGCGCATGTCGCTACTGAACTGGTCCAATGGTTTATTTGTCTGGACAGAGAACTAAGAGTACCCTGAAGAGGAGGAAGTGGCCGTAACTTGACCCATGAAAAAGTATGTGGCTGAAGAGCCAGGCTGAAGTTTAAAGAGCGGGTGAAATGGGAATCGACAGTAAAAATTTGAACAAAACTTGCTTTGTTGTCTGCACCTGGGAAGTTTGAGACTTTAGTCAACAGACAAAACACAAACAGTTCTTCTTCTTTTTAATCAAAGACGTATACGCTGGTGACTTCAACAAGCAGTTCTGGCGCGGGCAGCCTTTGGCTATCTTTACGTCTTGTTTTTGATGCTACACACAGATGCCCCAACTTTATTGAACTGCGTCTTCTTACCCGCTTTGTTGCTGAGGTTGTCAGTTGTGATGCTGCGCAGGGGTCTGCTGTTCTGGCTCTCACGTGTGGGTGTTCTGTTAGTGGTGGTGTGCTGTTGCCTTTCCCTCCTTTATGTCATCTCTTGCAGCCCCCACGCTGATGGGCCCATGGCTGGGCAACCCCTTCCCAGGGCTGGAGGGATGGTAATTGCTGGGGGTCCAAGTAGGCCAGGTGGTGTTGGAGGTGCCCCTATTGGCCCTGCTGGACGGGAAGGGTTTCAGGCCCTGCTTCAAGAGCGGGAAGAGCAGCACCGGCAGCATATTGACAGCTTGAAAAAACAAATAGCTCAACTTAAAGAGGCTCTCCAGGAACGGAGCGAACAACTTAAGGGCATGCAGAACTCTTTGGAGAAGACAGCTGGGAGGGGCACGGGGGGTGACGTGGCTGACGAGCGCAGTCACAGCGACCTGCAGGAGTTCCTGAGCAGCCAGCTGAGCCGGGCTGAGGTACACAGTGGCTTGCGACTGCCAAGCGAGTACGCTGTGGTGCCCTTTGAGAGCTTCACCTTACAACGCGTCTACCAGCTGGAAATGGGGTTGACCCGTCACCCCGAGGAGAAGCCAGTGAGGAAGGACCGCAGGGACGAGCTGGGGGAGGTGGTGGAGAGTGCGCTGCAGTCCCTCAATGCACTGAATCAAGGTGGAGACAGAATGAAAGCCAGTAAAGTCTACACACCATCAGACTTTATAGAAGGTAAGAAGCTGCTTATAGGAGTATTCCAGGCTCAGTTCAAGTTAAGCTAAATCGACAGCCAATCTGTAAATTGTAAAATACTGTCTGTTTCAATAGTATAGCCACAAGATGTAAACAATATGCATGTTTACATGATTTTAGGGTAAGTTAAGAGTGGTTTGGAAAGAATGGTAGGAGTTTTTTTGGAAGCCTGTTTGGAAACATTATTTATGCTATTCGGTATAATGCTGCTGGTGTAGAGATGACAAACTTTACCTTAAATAATGTACCATAGGAAATATCTGCATGTCTCTGGGCCATTGATTTAGGTCTTTAGAGCTTGTTTGACTCATTTGGACTCAAATCTCTCAAAATGATATCTGAAGAATGTTGCAGAAGTTGCTGTGTTTCTTGCATCCTCAGAACCAAATCAGTAAAACAATAGTGCATCCCTTAAGACCATGGTACCATACTAGTCAGGATATCCTGTGGTAACTCTAGGAAATGAAAACAGCTGTTTTATATTCCAAGCTGTGTCATTTCTGCCATTTCCTCTAGAGAGAAAGTGACGCATTTCAGTGTTTATAGACTTTACAGGAAATATATTATTCATGTTGCTAAACTTGCTATGCACCTTGTTTAATAACAAATAACTGTTCCCAGCACTTGAAACTGCAATGCTAGAATTGAGTTTTGGTTAAATTTGGAAAAGATCAGCATATAACTTTCATGCTAGTTTATGCTGGTTTGTTGCTGGTCTAGCTGGTGTTAAAAAATGTGTGCATCTTTATAAAGAAGACTAGGCTATTTCTTGTAAATTCAAGCCTCTTCTGAGTCCTTTTGACTGTATAATTGAATAGACCTACTCTACTTGTCAACAATGGAGAGCTTGTGAAGAATTCAAAGAGAGCCAAGGCCAAGTCTTACCCAGAGGCCCTGTCTGTTATAACTTACAACGTAGTGTCCAGACACAATGTCAATATACCCAGACGTCTTCCTAACACTGAACAAGACTGAATAATATTGTTGGACATTCTAAAAATATTTGGCCCTGAAAAAACAAAGTAAGCTTGACCATTACCCCTGAAACGGTGCTTCAGCAAACAGGAATGTTTACAGAAAACATATTTTTTCTACCAACAAAATAACTCTCCCACCCCGTCCCTCAAGGGATACATGTTTCTCTCTCATTATCCTGTGTCCGTTATCTCTGTTGGCTAACTGTATATAGTGCTCCTTTACTCAACCCTTTTTGTGGTGACAAGATCCAATTTAGAGAGGGAAAGAAATCATGAAATCCCAGGTCATGCTAAAAGTGCAATTTTTCCCTGAGATAATGTTACCAATGTTCGGTAACTCACATGATTATGTTGAGCGAAGAAATGTTTTGTCTTATTTACTGTAGCTAGTTTTTCAGTGAGGTGGAATTGAGCCTGCGGGTTATGCTTTGATGTTTTTGCTCTTAGTAGTTTGTATTGATTCAGATGGCTGCCCTAATGGCCCTGCTTTTCCCATAAAAGCATTTTATGTGTGGAATGGAAAGGGGCTGGACATTATCATTATTCCAATTTACTAGTTTGCTAAGGCAGGCAACATCACTGTTGCTGGCTGCTTTGGGTTAGGGATTTGGACAAACTTGTGTGGCTTGTTGAATTGTGCTTTAATTTATCTCAATTATCAAACTTACACATTTCACCAGGCAGACAATAAAACAGGTGAAACAAATCCCACAGACTTAAATTGATAGAAGATCTTGAGACATATTAATGGACCAGAATATTATGAAAGTGGAGTCTGTTGACTTTGTCCAGTAGGCAACCACACACTGTAGAAACCATCCAGAACACTCAAGCAATTGCATAGAAATATCCTAAACACTGTAAAGAACACCATAGCAACTTTCATACAAATTTATCACAAATTAGATACACACACTTCCCAGTGTAGATCATAATACGATTACCACACTGTGCTACCAAAGCTAATGAAGTATGAAGCTGTGAAGTATACATACCTCATACAAGTCTTAACCAAATGGGACTGTTTTGTGCAAACCTTGCATGAGCATGATTTTTCTCTAAAATAAGAGGCAATATGTCTTTTATATCACTATCAGCACCACTGATATGGAACGTGAACAATACACATTTGATGCTGCACAGTGCAGATCTCTCTAAAGAGTTTATTTGGATCATTTTCAGAAGCGTTAAAGTATGTTACCCAAGCCTCAGATGACCTGGTACTCTCTCAACATCTGCCGAGATGTTTCTTCTGAAATTCCTCAGCATAGCTCAGATAATTTGATCTTTAAAGAATTTGACGAGAAATGTTAGAGTTCAAATTCCAATCTGTGACTTTTGAGAGAAATCTCGTTCTCCATTCAGTCTCATTGCGGTCTCATTTTTATCCTATAAGTCTAGTTAGTTGTATGTCACACTTAATGTCAATATTTGATTTTGTATGTTGTATATCAATTATTATTCTGACAGGAAATACATTTTTTTAATATTTCATCTTAATTATATTTCATCACATACAGTGAAACAGATACACATACAGAAAAAAAAGCTGCATTATAGCTTGAGCTGCGAGGTTCCTCTAAAAGCTACATTAGCTCAGGATACTCCAAATTCATTAACATTAGAACAAGGTTAACAAATTATATTTTTCGTGAGAATTTCTCCTTTGCGTATAAATATGGAATAATCCATGCAAATGTTAATGAATGAGACCCACTTTCTCCTTTTAGAGTTTTAGAAGAGAATCCAAAAATGTCTCACACTGTCCTCGAATTTGCCAAGAAAGAAACATCTAGAGACAAAGTTGCAAATACAATGTTTCTTTCCTCTGGGCTTTTCAGTCAAGAGATTTGTGATAATCTTTTGAATGTCTGCATTTTTAATCTTGATTTGTGTGTCTTCCTCCATGTTTGTGTGTTTATCTTTGTAGTATTTGTCCTTGAGCTTTAGTTTTCATTGAATTTTGCTTTGCTTGTGTGTGCGTGTGGGTGTTTGGGAAAATCGTTCCTTTTCTTCTCTGTTCTCAATGTCTTCTCATCTCTGCAGGCATAGCGCGCACTGAAAAGGACAAGGGCACGCTGTACGAGCTGACCTTCCGCGGCGAGCAGAAACTGGAGTTCCGCAGGCTGGTACTCTTCCGCCCCTTCGGCCCCCTCGTGAAAGTGAAAAGTGAGCTTGTGGAGACCGCCAACATGCCCATTAACATTGTGCTGCCTCTGTCCCAGAGAGCCGACAAATTCAAACAGTTTATGCACAACTTCAGGTGACATCTCGCATTCTTTTCTTTCTCTGTTATTATCTGTTATTTATCATCCTCTGCCTAGTGTCTAGTATTTTTAAAGCATTATTTGTTGAATTTATATTCAGTTAGTTTTAGCATGCAAACCTAATATCGCACGATTTACTCAATCACACAAAACATAAAACACCTTTAATAATATTTTCTTAAATTTTAAACAAACAATGGAGATAAAAATGACCAAATAAATGTCAGTGTACTTTATAATTTTCATTAACATCTGGTCCTAGACTAGCCTGCCCATACTGAGTTTGTAGTATGGTAACATATATTTTGTAGTATATATTTTGTCTATTTAATTTTGATGTGTATGTAATGTTTTTTAAACTCTTAGAAGAACAGGTTTATATAGAACCTTAAAGGGTTCTGTCAGGCGCTTCATATATAGAAGCTTTAAGGGGTTCCCATCATGGGATCATGTTATGGATTTAATTTTAATAAATTTTGTTTTAATAAATTTTTTATTTTGATTAAATTGAATGAATTAAACCACTTTATCTAAAACATTTTTTTTTTAAATGTTAAACATGAAATTATTAAAATATTTCTCCTTATATAGAATCTTTTTGGCATGAAGTGTTCTTTAAGGGCATCATGAACTGTATTTTTTGTTTTTAATTTATAATGTTCTCTCAGGTCCACTTAAAATGTTGTCAAGAAGTTTTACACCAAAAATCTTAATTTTGAAGAAATAAGCTATTTTCTATCCTGTTTTTGACCCTCTCTTTTGAACACTCTCTATTTGCCCACTGCTATGAATGGGTAATAGTTTTGCATATTACAATCATTTTCAATGTCCCTGCCATTACATGTGTGGAATTGTTTTGGTAAACTTCCGATGTTAACAAAAAATTACGTTACGTAGTTACAAACACTTGCCAACAATATGAAACACTTATGCGTATTAAATATGCTTTATAAGTCTCGGTTGTGTCAAATAAAGTTTAACTACTTGGAGTTACTACAGTTATAATTGACAAATGATAACTTACGGTGTTTCGTGTAAACAAATGATGAATTATTGTACCATTGTTCGTCACACTGTCGTTCTTATAGGCTATTCATTCTTCATTATTTTCAATAAGGTGAAAAACGTATACATTGTCATTTGCAGTGTTGTGTTTTAAATAAAACTGCGGTAGTTGGCACTGCATGCATTATCTTTTATTCTCTCCATACTCTTTTCAATAAAATAAGACGCCCTAAAAATTGTTAAATTCAAGACTCTGAAAAACCTGCGTTGAACTGCCCAGTTTAAAAACGAATTTGCAGTAAAATGAAGCGATCAAATGAACTGTCTCTTACTGACATTATCTGACTGGAACTTTGTTAAAAATAAAGTTTATCCACGCTTTCTTAGGATGGTTTTTCCAGAAATTGGCACTTCAAACATCTTGTAATCCTCAGACGCATCTCTATCATTTTGTTGCCGTAGTATTCCTGTGATTGCCACTCTCTCGTATTTTCTTACTACATGACATGCGCTAAATGGTGGGCGGGGCTAAAGAGGTGTGATGTAGGCTAATTATGTAGAAGTAGGTGTTGATCTTCTTCTGCAGAGGCGGTCTTTCATCGCACTATGACGTAATAACGTCTGGTTCAGTGTTTGCATTAGTCTAGTCCTGCAGTTCCTCTGAAACCCTCCACCTCCCCCAGCTCCACCTGCCTAAATCTAAATCTGCTATGTGGTTTATGCATGCCTATTTATGCAGCAGCATATCTTACATGCTCACAGCAGCGTGTCTGTGTATCTAATGGCTGTGGTAAGTTCATACAGTCGCAGAAGCAGCGTAGCAGATCTTGTCTGCCAAGTCTAAACATTGCCATATTCAGTAACATGCCAAAACTACTTTGAGAGTTGTCCTACATCTGTTAGACTTTCTGAATAATTTTTCTCCAACCTCTACAGCCTGTTTTACATCTAATTTCAGTTTTTTTAATTAGTGCCTCTGAGCAGTGTTTTAAGAGTCTTATATTAGGCGTTGAGCATTCTCGTTTCAGAGGCAAGAGAGGACAAACAAGGGGATTGTGGGTTACGATCAGAATGAGCTCAATGCCAGCAGACCATCACACTAATTTGTTGTGGCATGTACATGATAGCACAGCATATAGATAGTGCTTGTATACTCAACACAAACAGCTTCTAGTTTTTCCGTGTGCATGCGCTTTTGTTGCTCAGTCATGACAGAAGTTATTTAAGTTGATATCGTTTTCGTGTTTATGTGCCAAGTTGTGGAATATGATATGAAGATATGAATGCTGGATGTGCCATTTCAAAAAGGCATTAAGAAAACCCCATAACTACTGTTCAGAAGTTTCTTATGCTCACGACGGCTGCATTTATTGGATCAAAAATACAATAAAATCAGGATTATAGTGAAATGTTATTACAATTTAATGTAACTTTTTGATATTATATATTTGGTTTCAATATATTATATATTATTGAGTGTTTTCAAAGCTGAATTTTCAGCATCATTACTCCAGTGTTCAGAGTCACATGATCCTACAGAAATCATTCTAATATGCTGATTTGATGTTCAAGAAACATTTATTATTATTGTCCATGTTGAAAACAGTTGTGCTGCTCAATATTTTTGTGGAAAATGTAATACATATTTTTTAGGATTCTTTGATTAATACAAAATGTATTTGCAATTTTTGTAACATTATGAATGCTTTTACTGTCATATTTAATGCACCCTTGCAATAAATCTTAATGACCCATAACTTTTGAATGGTAGTGTATTTATGGGCTAATTTTTGCATTTTTTTCTCAGAATTATACAGAGGAATGGCACATTACATCTGAGAACTATGAGCTCCAGAGATGTTGATAAATGTTTAATAAATAAGGAAAATTAGGTTTGAATGTGGCATGGGCAATATGCCAATACCAGTTTCCATGCTTCTCTCCATACTTTTGACAGTTTTCATCCTTCTCCCCATACTCTTTTCAATAAAATGATAAGACGCCCTAAAAATGGTTAAAACAAAAAAAAATGTCTCTTTCCAATTCAGGTTTTCCCCCTTAGGGATTAAATCAAATCTGAATTGCTAAACTACCACTAACCATCACATTTCATCATGTCATGCTTTAGAACTGTAGCATCTCTGAAGTCTAACCATTCCTTTATTGTGTGTTGGGCGTAAAAAGATCATGTCCCAGCAGCACTGCAGTCCTTGTGTGTTTTGCGATTGCAGTTGCCCTGTAGGGTGAGCTTGTCTTGTCAAAATCTGCAACAGTATCTTCATACATGCTTCTCTCAAGGCCAACTCAATAGCTCTTTCATCTTGCATAATTTCTTCCCACTGAGCTCATTGCAGTGCATTCTGGGATTTATAATGTATATAATTATGCTGCCTATTTTATGATGCTTACTCTACCCACAATGCTTTGTATAGTTTTTGTTGCAGTAATGCAAAATATTTTGATTTGGCATCACAGTAACAGTATATCAATTATGAATAATACATTGGTTTTAAAGTGTTTAGCACTTATTATATTTGTCCTCCTCTGTTTTCTCTTTCTCAGTTTTCAGTCAATGTACCTTTTGAGCTGGTGCAGCTGTAGATTGTCCCGCTGAGTGCTGCTGACCTCAGTGTGTGTTTGTTTCTGTGCATGTCCACAGAGAGGTGTGTGTGAAGCAGGACGGGCGGGTGCACCTCACCGTGGTTTACTTTGGAAGGGACCAGATGAACGAGGTCAAAGGAACCTTGGAGAACACATCGAGGTATGGCATGTTAATATATGTGTGTGTATCCACACTGTGGAGCAGATAAGGTTGAGAAATACAGAGGGAACCAGAGGGGTTTCATAATTTCCTTCCAGTAATCCCAAATGCATTATGGGTATCGCCCGAACTGTAGGTCTTTAAACTGTTCAAATGAACACACTCAGCTTCTGCTATCAGAAAGTCTACATAGATAGTGCTAATCAACATACATAATTCCTTGAAATTTATAGATCAAGCAAGACTTAAAATACCCATCTTCATGAATATATTAAAATGCTGAACAAGTTGTATTAATAAAATATGATGATGATATACTGAGTAATAAACAAATGCACAGTCAGCTTGAATTAAATTTCAATACAAGATCTTGACCAAAAATGTATATACCTCCTAATAGAAAAGACTTAACTCTGTAAAGTCTCCTCCAGCACATCCCAAAGACTTTCAATGAATTTGAAATTTGAGGTGCCAATTCATGTGTGAAAATGATTCTTCATGCTCCTCACAACCGTTCTTTCACAGTTTGATCCTGATGAATCTTGACATTGTCATCCTGGAATATGGCCATGATGCGTCTTCCTACATGGTTGTTAAAGAAATGAAAATCTACACACTCCATCAATTAGGGTTAGAAGACAGTTGCCAAACATATAACATGTTAGAAACATTGCAATAATGATCCAATCATAAACTCCTAAACATTCGTCTGTTTAAATCCAAACAGCGACTTTTTCCCCCGGGCAGTTATACTACATATATACAGCATGTTATATGCATATAGAGATATATATGTGTGGGACAGTAGGAGAGGAACACGTCGCATCGCATCCAAGTATGCTGCCCATTAGAAATCAAAGCACGTGACCTCATCGGCCAATGAAATTGGCGTGTTTGTCACATGCTTCAGATGGCAAACCCCTATAGCGTCAATCCAAAAAGCAGTGTTGAAGTTCCCTTTCTCAGGGAGCCATCGGTTAACGTCATAAACCGAAATGCTTTCTAATTTTCTTTGACTTTTTGTCATCATCAATCGCACTGGCACACACACCTCAAATCTGTAATCATGAGAGCACAGCTGGGGTTAGCGGCACTGTCGTGATTACAGATCCGAGGTCAGTGAATCTACACTGTTAGAATGCAGTGACTCTGACCTCCATCCAGTGTGAAAATAACAGGTCACTTCAGATGCTGCTCGGAGGCAGATGAAATCAACAGAGCAGTTGATTGCCTGGAATCCAGCCAGGGTCATGCTGGAAACCTCCCTGCATTGCAGCGGTTAAGATATCTCAATTCACAGGAAGAAAATGGCTTTTCTCTTTATGGAGAAGCATTGCAATGCGACTGGGCACATTGGTTTTCAGATCTATCTTCCTTGACCAGGTTGTTCCCACATACAAGGACACTTTTGGAGTGGATTTGTTAGAGAAATGGGAAAGCAATCATGGCCTTGTACCTTTCAAGATAGGGATGGGCCAATAATCAGCACAGCTCTTGTCCGTTCTGTGGGAATTCATTGGCTTCTCTCTGATCCAGAAATCAAGGGATCTTAATTCTTTCTGTACTTTAGACTAACTGGATTCTCTACAATTTCTTTATTATTCATTCCAGCTCTCTTCCAGACATGTAGAGATAATTGGTTGCAACTTCCCATGCAGCCCTGAATGCTTATATCTTCATTTCTTAAAGTAATTTTCCTTAAATACAAGTTATAGGATTGACCCAAAAATGACATTTCTGTCATCATTTACTCACCCTCGTGTCGTTCCAAACCTTTAACACTTTCGTTCATCTTCGAAACACAAAGGAAGATCTTTTTGATAAATCTGAGGGATTTGTCCCTCTATTGACATTCTAAGAAACTACCTTTCTAGGGCTTGAAAGTGGTAGTAAACGCGTCATTAAAGTAAACAAAGCACTTGCGTATCTTAATAAAATTGAGGTTAAATCATTGGAGTCACATGGATTACTTTAATGACGTCTTTTTATACCTTTCTGAGGCTTGAAAGTCGTAGTTGCGTAGAATGTCAATGGAGGGACAGAAATCAGATTTCATTATTATCAGTATTCCATAATAACCACAGAAAATCATTTTAATCAATCATTATATCATATTATCATATTTACACAAATGTTTTATAGTGTAGCCCTCCATTTGTGAGTACAGTTTTGAAACCACAGTTATTGCCTTTCTGTGGTAGTGAACATTATTCCACAAATTCTGTGTCACCCGGTTCACCTTGTGTGTCCTGAATTTGCATATTCTGAGTATTTCTACTGCTACTTGCCTTAAGGATTTTGGTGAGCTGCAGAACTAGCCATAGCCCTTGAACATCTGGCCACAACTTCAATGTGCTGGTTAAAAAATTAAATGTTTTTTTATTTTGCCTAATACTCTAGCTGATAAAATTAGCATTCTAAGGGAGAAAGCATTTGTAAATGTATTGTTGCAGTAGATAATGCATCATATCATAAACAAGATGAATGACTATAAATCCATGAATCAAACCCACTTGGAATGGCCACAAGTTTTGACACAATTTTCCACACATCATTTTTGTGATTTATGTCCCTATATGTGGGTAGAGAAAAATCATTTGAGAAGAGGAAAATTGCACACAGTTGCAATTACCTTAATTTTGCACACACTTCATACAGTATCTGACAGTTGCTGCATTGGCTGACTGATCATTTGCATAAAGCTGTGCTTGAATCCTGCATCACCAAGAGTAACTTTCGTTTTTGTTGCCTTAAATGGCCAGCACGAACAACTTCTTACTTTAACTAAATGTCTTCTATTAGCCCGAGAGGTTGACTGAGAGAGCCTTGAAATAGCAGAAAGCAGGAGACGAAATGATGATGATAAAAATTAGCAGGGTAATTTTTTGTCATCTTAATTTCCTTTTCAATGCTCAGACTTCCTCCTGTACTTTGTCTGAGCAGCAGAAATCCAGCAAGTGTTATTATACCACACACTGTAAAACTGGCAGGGCAGCTGTGGTTGCCAGACATTTACCGTAAAAATACAGTTGAAGCATTTTAGGTTTTACAGATTTAACTTAAATTTACAGTAAAAAACACATTTCCACCAAAAATCGCTAAAAACCACAAGCTCAATACTAATATAAGGTGCAAAGTGTCATTCACACAAACACTGAACACCATCATGGGAACACACATGACATGAAAAAATGCAATAAACATTAATTTAACAACATTAGATGTAACATAACTGATTAGAAAAAAGAAAAATGGTTATTTCAATTGAAATACATCGAATGTGAAGTGTCACGTACTAGGGAATTCTGGGAATGTCCATTTATGTGTTTTTTTACTGTAAATTATACAATGATTTGTTCTTTTTCATTTCCAAAAACTGTAAATTTAACAGTATTTTACGGATAAGGTTAGACAACAGTTATTCAACCATAGTAAGAAAGCTTACTGTTAAACAGTTAATAGGTTTTTACTGTCACATTTGATGTCACACTTTTATAATGTCACAGTCTTTTACCGTTAAAATCACGATAATTTTTTACAGTGCACAAAAAGAAATGGAAAATTACAATGGAAGCTTGTTTCGTCCACGGAATAAAAAAAAAAAAAAGGTAATTGTGATTTTTGACAATTGTGACAATTGGTAATTGTGTCGCAATTACCTTTTTAATTATTATTCTGTGGGGGAAAAAAGCTTCCATAAATTGCAGCTTTACAACATCGTCCTTTGACGTTAAAACCCTCGAGATGGAGACAATCTTTTATATCTCTAACCTTTAAAGATCTCTTGAAACCACACAATCTTAAGATTAAACGACAATAGCAAGCATTGCACGAGCAAGAAAATAAGTAGCATTATAAAAAAATAATATTTTTTTTAATATATATATAAATGAATAAAAAACTGAAAAAATAAACAACAGAAATGTTCACTCTTTTTGAAGCCACACACACACACACACACACACACACACACACACACACACACACACACACACACACACACACACACACACACACACACACACACACACACACACACATATTGCTGTTAAGAATCTGTAGATGCTTCACTGCTATAAGACCATCAGTGTCAGTCCTCACAGAAGAAGGTAGATGTGATATCCGGATCTGCCGGGCAAAGTCAATCCATACACATGAATAATTTGTGTTCATTTGAGAAAGGGAAGGGAGGAGAGTGTAAGTAACACTGCATTATACAAACCTAGTTCATGTTAATATTGATGATGACATTTATAATCCAAGTGCTCATTTTGAAATAATCACAATTAAGCATCACCCTGAAGTGATCAGACATGCAACTGTGTTTGGATTCATATAGATATATAGTTTAGGGACAAATTTGTCTCCACGATTGAGCTAAATCTAATAACAACCAGGTTAAGTATACTGTATATACACTATATATAGTATATAGGGTTTAGTCTATTGTGATTTATAATTAGCCCTATATAAAATAGTAGAGGTCCCAAACCAGAAGTGAAAAAATGCAATGAATGACGGAATGAAAAATATCCTAGACAGCCTTTGAAAACAAGGCAGTGTCATACAAAGAAATATTTGGAGTGGTTTTTGTTTTTTTGTTTTGTTTTTGTGGCTGATGGTGAATTGAATATCACATGCATGCTGAAACGCCCCGGGCTCTTTTCCAAATCGGTTTCCGCTAATGTGACTTAGCTCAAATCTTGTTTTTTACAAACGTCTATTTGTAACTGCTCTAAATCTTCACGACTAGTGGCTCTTGACCACTTTTTTGCCGGGTACTATATGTTAACAACGACGGTTTTTTATTCAGTGTAACTCCCATGGGTTGCAGCAATGTTTTCGTGGGTTATAAATCTCGGTCAGGGAAAGTAGGTGTTTTTTTTTTTCAGGCAGACATTCTGGCCTATTTTTTTTATTGGGCCAATGAGAACAGCGGGCAGCCACATGTGACAGGTGCTTTACATGCATTTTTCTAGTGTCTGAATGCTTGTGGCTCCAGGGTTTTATTGCTTGTTTATGAATACCATCTTTTCTGTCTTTTTGTGTCCTGTTCATGTTTGCATAATAGACACATACTGCCACCAAACCAAAGTTTAGAGTTTGTAAGATTTTTTGTTTTTGAAAGAAAAAAGTACAGTAAGACAATAATATTGTGAAATGTTATTACAAATTAAAATAACAGTTTCTATTTAAAATGTATATGTTTATATTAATGAATTAATAATAATTATTATTATATATTAGTATTGATATATTTAAAACTTTAATTTATCCCAGTGATGGTAAAGCTCCAGTCTTCAGTGTCACATGATCCTTCAGAAATCATTGGTAACACTTTACTTAAAGCCTTTATGTATAATGCTTTATTATTGCATTCATAATGTACATCATAATAATGCATCAAATCTTTTCATAAATATTTGTAACCAAAGTTAAATGCAATATAATGTTTGCAGATCTGAAATTGTTTGTTTGTCATGTGTTTTAATGCATTATACTTTCTAAAGGTGTAACAATTAATAGATATTATATCTAGTATTATAATGCATTATAGCTGTGGTTACATTTAGTCATGAGACCAAGCAATGCATTACAATGCATAATTAATGTATTAAAATACTTTTATAAAGCATTATGTATGAAGGCTTTGAGTAAAGTGTTACCAAATCATTCTAATATGCTAATTCGACTCTCAATAAACATTATTATTATCAATGTTGAAAACAGTTGTGCTGCTTAATATTTTTGCGGAAACCACGATACATTTTTTTCAGGATTCTTTGATGTAAAAGAAGTTCAAAAGAACAGCATTTATTTGAAAAATAAATATTTTGTAAGATTATAAATGTCTTTACTCTCGAGTAATTGAATGGGTACTTCCTGATTAAAAGTTTTTTTTAAGTCTTTGCCCAAACTCAAAACCGCTGTAAAAAAACAACAACAACAACAAAATGTATGTTTATTAAAAAAAGTCTTTCTCAGGCCAAAGATTGATCATCTCTCCATCAGAGTGGAGTGGTGATGCACTGTTAGGGATTCAGTAATATAAAGGAAGTCTCTCTTCCTGTTTCTGCTAAAACAGCTGTATGACTTTAATAGCAGGTATTATCTGCACTGTGTGTGTGGTGGCATTGAGCTTTAAAACAGCTTGGCTCAAGCCCAGCACATTACACTTTAATCATCTTGTCTGTGTCTATGTGGCTGATTGTATTCATAGTCACACAGACTGGCTGAGGATGCCTGTTATTCCCTCTATCCATGAGAAGTGATGCAGGTCACGCTGTACAATCTGCACCCGCCATCAATCTCAGCACATCTTTCACTACCATCACAATCGACTTCATTTTCCCCCCAACAGACAGTGAAACATATATTTAGTGCGCTTAGTTTTAGTGGTAATGTACTCTTTGTATTCATGTTGGATTCACATGGTTTTGAAAAACTTTGGTAACATTTTCATTACAAATATTTTAAATCTTTTGACAGTCATTAAATTCTTTAAGATAAAAAGTTTTAGAGGCCATATTGTGCCCTTTTTCAAAGTCTTGATTTAGTTTTGGGCTCTACTAGAACAGGTTTTCATGCTTGAATGTTCAGAAAACACATTATTTTTCCCATATTTTACATTGTTGCAACTCCTTCTCAGTCTGTGAGAAGTGCTGTTTAGTTCCTGTCTCTATGAGACCCCTCCTTCTGAAAAGCACACTGTGCTCTGATTGGTCGGCTGGATCAGTGTGTTGTGATTGGTCAACTACTTCCAGCGTGTTTGGGAAATGTCCCCTTACCATATCTGCGAGTTTCTTTAACTTTGAAAGTAACTGAACTTTAATTCGACCACCATTGTTAAAACTCTGTCATGGTGCGTGCAGTTAGGGTTGTTTGCTATTCGAATCCACAATGGAGTTTAAAAAATATGTCAGACGACGAGGTTTAGGCTTTATTAAGCTTATATGCGGAGGAAGAAGTCTTGCAGGAACTGGTCGCGTGCAGTCCTACGTCACCGGACTATTTGCCAAATATTCATGGTACTTTAGACCACGATGGAAACGCAAACAGCAACTGATCTGGGGGGAAAAAGTTCCTGGGAAAAATTGTTCCGGGTAATTTCAATGGAAACGCGGCTATACATTATCTTGGTTATGTCATAAGTGAACAGTTGAAAAAGAAACCGGATGTGTGTCAGTATATTCGGTCTTAAAGTGACAGGAGCCTAATATTCCTGCTGTCTTTAATGTTAATAAATTTTAAAAAATACAGCTTTAACAAATATGAAAATATGTTTACTTTTAACATTTTACATTTCAGCAGCTTATATCATAAGTGTGCCACATAAAGTGTGAGTACCAAGCATCATTTCCAGGTGCTACCTTGAGAACCAGACAAAACAAATGATGTGCTCCCCTGATAATTGGTCCTCTTTAAAGTAAAAAAACAAAATAGGTCAAATGATCTGATATTTTAATTGATCTTGACACATAGTCATGAAGGTCTGCTTGTGATTTGTTTCCTGATTTGTCTCCTGTTGATATGGCATTGTTTCCAGGAAAAACAGATGTTGTTAAAGAACAACATAAGATAATTTTTTATCAACATTCCAGTGACCGTTATGAGACACTGTTTTTTCTTGTGTTTGTGATTTTCTTGCAGGGAGCTGAACTTCCGTAACTTCACTCTGATCCAGCTGAATGAGGAGTTTTCTCGGGGTCGAGGGCTGGATGTGGGCGCTCGTGCCTGGAAGGGAGGAAATGTCCTGCTCTTCTTCTGTGACGTGGACATCTTCTTCACAGCAGACTTCCTGAACACATGCCGTCTTAATGCCCAGCCCGGTGAGAGAAAAGAGGAAACACTATATATAGTAAAAATGGCCAACACTGGTGCTTTATTGTCGTGTTGGTATCATAGCCAGCTGTGTGATGGCATTGTCTTACTCTGTCTTAGGAAAGAAAGTGTTTTACCCAGTTCTCTTCAGCCAGTACAATCCAGCTGTAATCTACGGCAGCCGCGATCACACCCCCCCCGTGGAACAGCAGCTGGTAATGCAACACATTTCATCAGGAGATTAAAATGCTTCATCAAGTTTGATGTGATTAATTGCCGCATTGTGATGGAACACACGATCATCACGATCGCGTGGCATTGATATTCTGGATGTGTAGATAATAAAGAGCTTGATTAAATCTGCTGATAATGCGGAAAGCTGACATGAGGCTACGGGGCCAAATTACATTTTGCTACAACCGTAAATGCTGATTGAATTGAGAAAATCTATTGGCCTATATATTGGACTATAACGATAATGGATTATATATATATATAAATAATAATATATATATATTTTTTTAAATTGTTTTGCTCTATTAGAGTAATATAATTTAGCTATTACCATGCATAGTAGGGACAAACGGGGGGGGGGAAAGCATATAGAAGTTAGTCTCTGTCTCTCTTGACTGCATTTTGCAAAAAAAGACCCTTCATGATTTTGTTCCATATATATTCATTATGATGGGTTAATGCAAGAAAAATCACACATTTGTGTTGTCACATATCTGGAGGAAAAAAATCCTAAATAAGCCTCTGATGGGAAATGTTCCACTTGGGAAAAAGCTGTTTTCTTTAGTATTCTGTTTGTATATAAAGTTATTTATTTTATTTTAAATTTTTAATTTTGATGTCTAATTTCTGTTTTAGTTTGTTTTTTCTAGTTTCAGTTTATTTGCTTCATATTTTATTTTCTTCATATTTTATTTTAAGGATGTTAGGGCTACCAAAGTTAATGCTCTGCTATCATTTTTAAAAAATCAGCACAGGTTTGTGTTATCTAGTGGCTTTTAATGTATTTTAGTGATTTTCTAGTTACATTTTTATTTCCATGAAAATACTTAGATTATTTTTGTTTTATTTTTCGTTAAAAGTGCTGTATGTACATTTTTTTTTGACTATAGTAAATCATAAAAGTACCATAATATTTTTGTACAGCTTTAAGAAACATGCAAAATTCAAATACTTGTTTCTTTGAAAAACAATGCAACAGCCAGTTATTCTACTTTGAATGTGCGTTTCAGGTTGAAATGTGTTCTGTTTTGGTTTGTGTGATCTTGCCCACTGACAGTTTACCCAGTAGTATTTCAACACCCGGGTTGCCAGTTGGTGGAACACAGCCATGGAAGTATTGCAGCCATGGAAGCCAGCAAACGTACCGACTGAAAACTTAACACTACAATGGAGGCGTTTCAGGGAGTTCAGAAACCATGCTTACTGAAATAGAGAATAACTCTCTTTGGAGTGACATTGTGCTTTGTGACTTTGCAAACCTTTTACATGGTCAAACAGCAACTTCCCGCCCACTGCCAGTTTACTTAGAAGTGTTTCAACACCCTGGGTTGTCAATTGGTGGAAAACATAGCGTACTGCAGCCGTGAAAGCCAGCAAACTGGGTCAGAGATCGCAGATTCTACCCGACCTAAAAAGCCTCAGCATTCATCTAAAAAGCTCCATGACCAGAGGCATAAATATTGGAGATGCGTTTGAGAGATGGCTCTCTGGCAACTCGCACGAGCGTACAGTCTAGGGTGACCAGACGTCCCGAAAAATTCGGGACAGTCCCGAAATCTAAGCTGTTGTCCCAAATCCAGAATCCGGCCCTAATTGTCCCGAAAATTATACTAAAGCAAAATCTTGCATAGTTATTAGATATGATAAAACATTAAAACTGTCCGTGGAGGTTGAGTCGTCCTGCTGCCAGCCCTCGCCGACTGCTCATTGGCAGCAGCATCTTTTTTGTTTCTTTTTTTGAAGTTCTACAAAGATACAGTAGGCGCGAATTTAGATGTGCATTGATAAGCTCATTTTCATTCATTGTTTCGTTTCGTTGACATGGCTGGTGTTCCGGACCCCAACACGCCACTAAAAAGCAAAAACATCTCTGCGGGTACCGGGAGGAGTGGGTGGGGAAGTATCCATAGTAGCCAAACCCCCATCTGGTCACCCTAGTCCAGTCTGAGGAGGTCGGGGGAAACAGCTCTCTCCAATATTTAGAATTTGGACTGCAGTACCCTTTTCCACCACTAGCTGTCAATATTACATACTGCACCTTTAACGATAATAACACTTGTTGAAATTCTTGTCAAAATCACCATCATTCTTTGAGTTGTATAGTTACTGGCAACTGGCAGTTTTATTTACTCTCCAAATCAATTTTTACACACATTTGCGACTTGGCAAGGGATAAAATTGGACCGTGAATGAGACACAAGACAGCAGTAGACAACTATAAAGAAGTATATTAGTGTTCATACTCATCCGTATTTATTCTTTTACAGATCATTAAAAAGGACACTGGCTTTTGGAGGGACTTTGGTTTTGGAATGACCTGCCAATACAGATCCGACTTCATCAATATAGGTAAATGTCCTTTTTAAGATCATTTTGAATTTAAGAAACACATATGTAGAGACAGTATGTAGAAGTAAAAGACACAAACCGTCAAATAATAATGCAATCTCAGTGAACACACCAGGCCCGACCTGTGAGAATCAAGCTGTTCTCATGACTTTAACCGATTACCTGTGTGGACATGAGTAACATTACCTGACACAACAAGGGCTGATCCGGATGCTTCAGCAGTGTTTAGTAGAGTCACATGACGTGGACATCTCAGCAGACAGGTGGCAAAAAATCCTATGCTCCATTAAGGGAAGTCAGTACTTTATTTCATAAGCACAATTAAGCAAATACATAAGCTACATCATATTACACTACTCTTCAAATGGAGATTCGGACTGAACAAATACACATTTACACGCTTTCCTACACAATAACACAGGAACAGACAACAGAGCTGTTTGTCCTGAGGGAAGTTCAAACTTCCTTTTAACAACAACAGATGATGTATGTAAACAACGTGTTCATTCAACATTTAGTTTTTTGCGGATGCATTTATTATTGCAGCTGACCGCATTAACAATACAGGGGTCAAATTTAAATGCGCTGTTGCTGCCTTAAATAAATAGGAATAATAAGCTATTTCTGCCTTCTTTAGAATATTTTCTTCTTTTAAAAGGATAGTTTACTCAAAAATGACAATTATTTAATAATTTACCTAAATTACATTCTTTATTTTGTGGAACTAAAAAGAATTTAGTAAAAAGGATCTTTGTGTTTTTTTGTCCATGCAATGATGTTTTGGACTAATGATGTTTGTTGTAAATTGTTTCAACGTTGAAAAAATATTAAACAATGTTTAATGCTAAATGGTTGTAAAAAAGGTAAACTAAATATGTTTATATCAACAAAAGTACAGATCTGTACAGAAAGACGTTTAATATAGCGTTGCAAAATCTTACTGAGTAATCCTTTATCCATGATGTTGATTCACCCATGAATAAACGTTGAATTGTCGGATGGGTATGGACAGAGACAGCTGGAACATTTTTCAGAATATCATCTTTGTGTTACACAGAAGAAAGTAAGTCTTAAAGGTTTGTAAGGACAGGAGGAGAGTGAGTCTTTTTTTTTTTGATGAACTGTCCCTTTAAGAAGTCCTTGAGATTTTTAGATTATCTGACAGAACCACTGAACATGTTGAGACTGTAGCCACTTTTCCACCATCAGGGCGAACCGTTCTCATTACTTAACTGTTCCATTACTTAACTGTTCCATTACTTGCTGATCCGGCCTAACCGGTATGGACCAGGCTTGTGCAAAATTCCGAATTTCAGAATTGGCCTCCATTCAATTCATGAATTGGAATTTGAATTGAATTGACTCCGCCCCACAGGAAGTTGAATTGGAATTGGAATGACAGGAAGTGGAATTAAATTCATGGCAATTCAAAGAAATTCCACACAGTGACACATAGGGTGACCACCATCAAACAAACCAAATGTGGGATGATTACTAAGTTTGTGTGGGACATGTTACCCATACCAACACTAAAACATAACCTGAAACTGTTATATAATGTCCATTTAACTTAATAAAAACATTTGTGTTCTGCATTTCAGCTGATAAAAATACTTTGTTATTTAGTCCCTTCCAGACAACACAGTTACATCACCAATGTAACATAACATGTCTTTATTTTACTTGCCATTTAAATTCAACATCACTGAGCAAGGCAGCAGGCATCATGCAGATCACTATTTTTGAAACAGTTCTGACTAAGTCCAACTAAAATCTAACAAAATAAATAATGAACAAATAAAATATAAAACAACATGATATTAGTTTATTGACAGCCTTGTATATTAAGAATATTAAACCAAACACTTTCATATTTTTAGAAAGGATGTGAATTAAAACAACTACAGCAGGCAATAAGTTGATAAATTCTGTTAAATTAACATTTTAATTTACCGAATTATCCATTTGTTTTCTGACAGGGAACACATGGAACGAATCACCGCTCAACATTTTGATTGACAACCTACTAGTGACCGTGTTTACTCCTTTCTTTTCAACCATTGGATATGATTTTAAAAACGGCTGTTGTATTTGTACTTCTGACGAAGCGCTGTTAAATATAGGTGAAAAACTGGCGAAAAAGGAATAAATAAAATGCTTTCTTAAAAAGGCAAAAGAACGCATGCACATTTTCTTAATATGATCATTAAAAACAAACAGACTGATAAAAATGCGGGACATTTTCTTAATATGCGACGTGGGGGACAAGGGGTGAAAATGCTGTGCTGAACAACACAAAGCGTGACGGGTGGTGGTCACTCTAGTCACACAACAGAAAGAATATGTTGAATCTCACATACATTCAGCGTTAGGAAGGTTACTTTGGAAATGTAATTGCTTACTGTTATAAGTTACCCATTATAAATGTGGTTTGGATTATTTTATTTGGATTACTTTATCAATGTAAATCAATTTCCTTTAAATTTGATTAGTAACTAATTAAATTACACATTTTACCTCAGTAATACAACTAAATACAATTACATTCATTTTGTAATTCAATAACATAATTTCATTACAGGTAACTCACTCCTCAACCGTGCATACATTTTATTCTAATATATATATATATATATATATATATATATATATATATATATATATATATATATATATATATATATACATACAAATGTCCACCTAAAATAGTTTTTTTAAAAACTAAAGATTTACTAAAGTAATTCTGGGAGTCATGTTCTGAGTCATGTTCTATCATGTTCCACAAAATTACAATTACAATAAATCAAACTAAATTATTTGTTCTGTGACTAGAGCTTTTAACATTCATTGCTGGGGGAAAATATTTCCTGTTAATGTAATCTGTACAAGTAGTTCAAACTAATATCATTTATAGAATATGTAATGCAATCGTATCTGACATATACTGTAAAGCTTCATTGTTAAACACTTCACTTAAAATATCTATATGAGTTTCTTAGAATTTGTTTTGAATTGCAATTCTGCTTCCTTTAATTAAAATTAGAATTGTAATTCTAGATCCTGTTTTTGACATCAATTCAAATTCAAGAATTGAATTGGAATTTAGGAGTCATTCTCAATTCAATTCTGAATTATGCACAAGCCTGGTGTGGACATGGTTTCATTTTTACACTGTAGGCTGATAACGGAGCTCTTTGGAATATGTTACAAATGTGTCAGTTGTTGCCAGTGTTGGGGGTAACGCATTATAAGTAACCAGAGTAATCAGATTACTTTTTCAAATAAGTAGTGCAAGTTAATTTGTTTGTATTTACTGACAGCTCTCATGTCCCTATGTTGAGAGAAATCGAGTGCAGAGGCGTTGTGTGTGCTGTAAAAGTTTGTAATCGTGCTATGCCGAACCAATCTCAAGTGGAAATATAACTGGAACCGTTTGGCCAGAAGAATTTGCTAGAATTTGGATTTTAGTTCTTGATAAGACTGGCATTAAATGTTGAGCTCCACTGGGTTCCATCTTTTGCTATTCAATAAATGTGATAATGTTCATGGCCCTATTGACTGTCTCCTACTCTTCCAGGGGGGTTCGATGTGGATATTAAAGGCTGGGGCGGCGAGGACGTGCACCTGTACAGGAAGTACCTCCACAGTAATCTACTAGTAGTGCGCGCCCCGTCCCGTGGCCTCTTCCACCTGTGGCATGAGAAGCGCTGTGCGGACGAGTTGCCCCCGGACCAGTACAAGATGTGCATGCAGTCCAAGGCCATGAACGAAGCCTCACACGGCCAGCTGGGAATGCTGCTCTTCCGACACGAGATCGAGGCTCACCTCCGCAGACAGAAACAGAGAAGCGGAGCCAAAAAAGCTTGATGGATGCTCTTCTTTACATGCTCTCAAAGGGATAGTTCACATGAGGACATTTTGTCCTCGTTTACTCACGCTTGTGACATTTGCTGGTCTTTGTTCTATGGAAGCAAAATGTTCTGGTTGTTCTTTTCACTGCACAATAAAGTCATCATAAAAGGGGTCCACACGAAGCCCAACGTTATGTTCAAAGAAGCAGCCATGTCCGTTTTCAGGGAAAAAAAATAATTCTTGTGAGTTAAATCTTTTTTATTGAATCAGGTCACAAAAACAGTTTGAATGATTTATACACAAATCGATGATTTCGAATCTGAAAATCATGTTCTCTTTCTACTGTCTTGGAAATCTTGGAATATAGCACAAACATTAAGGCTGAATGGGTATTGACAGAAATTTCATGATTCGATTCCGGTTTGCAGGCTGATTCAATTCCGATCTCGATTCACAAGCTTTTCATTTTAGTTTGATCTAGATTCAATGTGTGAAACATTTTAATTGAACATTAGTTCAGTTTTTATATTAATACAATTATCATAACTTGTATACATTTAATGTCCCTACTAAAACAAGAAACCATCAGTGAAGTTCTAATGTTTTGCACTACAAATACCATTACAAACATTAAAGGGTTAGTTCGCCCATTTAAGACATGAAGTTGTATGCAATCCTTACCAGCACTATAGTGTATACACACTGACCCACTCTGTTGTCACCCCCCTGGTCCGAGTTCTGACCGCTGGAAGTTTTTGAATGAAGTAATCCCGGCTACTTTCCGGGGCCACAAAACTGTGCGTTTTTACGTGAAAAAAAGATTTGCGTTTCAAAGCTTGATTAATTTAACACAAAAAAAACACGCCGGGTAAAATTCATACCTCAGTTTTAATGCGGCACTATTTTCCTTCCGTTTCTATCAATCCGCGCTGCTGTCAATGTCAACAGTGCGCACGTGACGATTAGCTGTTGATAGCGCGACTCGCCGACAACATGTCCGACTACGAAACTTCAGATGATGAAACTAATTTTAGAACAATTTAGAACATTAAAACAATTACAAATTCAGTGAGGGCTTTCATGACGGATTTATTCAAACATTAATTAGCCTATTGAAGAACAAGTTAAGGAAAAATATAATATAGTACATAGCCTATATTTAGCAAATGTACCTCTCTAGAATTAATTTTTCTTGCTGATTATTGAGTTTATGAATTACATTTTTGAGTAGCATTAAGAGATGTTGTTTACAAGCTGTTTTATTGACATCTTTCCGCAGTTTAAACACTGATTGATCGACTTAATGACACGTGTTCACGATCAGTGTTCAAGTGCTGCTGCTTTGCTTAAACTGAAGCGCTACAGCAGGAAATAGCGCCAAAACGCCAATTTATTGTTTGAATATTGGAATTGACAGAATTGCAAAGCTGAGACTTTGTTTCATATCAAAAGTAGCAATGCACAAAGCTTATTGCGATTTATTGAATGGGAGACGCGCTACAAATATTGATGTTTTGTTCACGCTTCAACTTGGGATTTAATAGCCTACTCAAGATTGGTTCATCAAAATGAAAATTGATTAACATTGACAAATTGCCATAAGTAGCCTACTTTTGCTGCATTTTTGAAGTTTTAAAGCGCATTGTATTAATCGCATGGAAAAGAGCAACCTGTACATTCTTCAGAATTTCTCATTTTGTGTTCCACAGTGATTCTTATGGAACAACACGAGCGCGAGTAAATGGCGACATATTTAAGTGATGTTATTGTACCTCCACCACTGCATTACGATGAAACTCAGATTGTGGATCGTCAATCAGTAGATTGCGTCGTATGTAGCCAAATCTCAAGAGGCATGTCTCTGGTGCTTGATCTGATTCAGTCAGTGTTATGCCACTAACGATTACTGCATTTTCCACATTAACGCCTTCCCGTTCCACAACATCCATTTCTGTCAGATTCTCTGTACGTACTTGTATCGATGATTATCCACCACAGACGCTGCTGAGCGTGAATTTTAGTAGATCGACTCGACAATTCAGTGTCAAGTGCGAGATAAGATGATAATTTGAAATGGAGGGTCACGAGGTGGTCTCAGACGAACAGGTGGTTGTAGTTTCAGACGACGACGTGATTTTTGTGACGGATGATGACGTGATTTTTGTGACGGATGAGGAGATGTTGCAGATTCCACTAGACGTGAACATAACTGAGATTCCTGATGACATCCTGAGACGTATCCTGCTTGAGGTCGTAAAAGAAGACGGAGATGTTGCTTTTAACAGACTGTCTTTGACGTGCCGCAAATTCCGAGATGTTGTTTCAAACGAATCTTTTCGAAATGAGGCTCATTTCGCTTGGCTCATCAAGGTTGTAAAGCGGCACACTTGCCAGGTCTAATGTGTCACACTTGTAAATGGTTCTATGTTGTTCGATATGGGCCAACTGATCAGAAGATAAGGAGCGGCTACTGGAGAGAGGGAAGAAACTCAGCAGGTAGATGAAAACTCAGAACTTTGTTTACTGGCTGGAATCTTGCATTCACTGAAGAAATTCTTAATTGCAATTTATCTGGAGCATTTAAATCTCAATACTGTCACTTAACAACATACAATGTATGATAATGCTTATCAACTCTCTTTTTGAAATTACAGGAAGTTGAACTCAACTCAAACAAATCAATTCAATTGATAACAATTGTCATATACTTTGTACAAAAATGAAATAATAAAATAAAACTTTGAAAAACTCAGACTCAGTTTATGACCCAATGCAAACTCAATAACTCAAATCACTTTTTCCCTTTTAAAATGTAACAGTCTTTTCAGCCAAATGAATCAAATATTCAAGATCCACTGAATTGATTCAGTTAATGTCAGTTCAAAATTAAATGACTCAGATCAAAAGAGTTGTTGACTCTTTTAGAATTGTTCAGAATCAATGTCTCTCAGTTCAAAGCTCGAGGAAAATTATGCAAAAACAAAGTCTCAGTCCCATTTGTCCAAAAACGAAAAGGAAAAGATTTCTCATACCAGTTCGATGAATTCAAGATCAAAGTTCAACAATCAAATGGTCTCTGTGGGTGGCTCGCCTTTTACATACGTGTCTCACGTGTCAAGGATGGTGATCACAATTTCTCAGAAAAAACACACGCACACAAAAAAACCCAGCCTTGAAAAAACACAAGGCAGAACAATAATTAATCTTCCATTCAAACATCAACAAATATCATGTATACACTTCAAACAACATATTAACTCAATATCTTGAAACTTATAGAGCTCGGGCGTAGACGTCATGGAACGGTGCATTGTGGGTAACGGCGGCCATTTTAGAGGTCACGCATAGGCTGGTTTGGAATAAGGTAATAGCGTAACCGTCCGATCTCCGGGTAAATAAAGGAGTTTATTTATTTAAAAACGATTGTATTGCTCCAGAATGAACAGAACTGTGTCCATGGCAACGCTCTGTTTTTCATGGCAACAGTGTGTTATACTTAGCAGTGGTCTGTTATCAAGAAATAACAGACCGCATTCAACATTAGTATTCAAACAAGCCATGTAATAATAACAATTAAACTACAGAGCTCCAGCAATAGAATAATATGTAAGCTATTAGTAATAATATAAAGCATTTTAACATTAAGCTAAAGAGCTACAGCTTCAGCAACAGAATACCATTTAAGGTCCAGTGCAGAGGAGACTAGCTAGAAATTACCACTGCATTTGTGTCTATAGGCCGATGCTTTCTAGAATTGTAAGGTACAAATTATGCCATAGCTTGTCAGTATTACACTAACCTAGTCTATCCACCGAAATCTAGATGAATAAACGAGGTGACATTGCTAATCGAGAATATATATGCTGATTTGGCTAACAGCAGCTACATCAGTATAACAGCTTGCTGCCAAAACACAGCAACGTACTTTAACGTTAATCTGAACAGCAGAACTTCAGTTAACTGCTAAATGAATACATTCAATATAAATGTAGCTAGCTAGTTAACTCTGGCAGCTGAAGATCTATTGACCATGTGATAAATAAATATAAAACGTATGTTTCAGTTGCTTCAGTTCTAGTGCAGCTAACCAAAAACGTCTACTCTCTGGCATTGAATGTAGCTGATACGGAGCCGGACATGGGCATTCTCTCCTTTTTATCTTATGCTCAAAGCACTCAGTTTCTAAAAAGTTTTTTTATCTTCTTTGAATTGTTAAAACAACCAACAACAACACACGTAGAGCCTGAACTCATTCTCTCACTGCTAATACAGTACGAACCGGAAGAAGGCAACCGGAGTCGTCGTCATGGCGGCGTGCACTGTTTAGAGAAGAATAAGGTGGATACACGACATTGGACATTGGACATTGGACATTGGTTCAATCTTCAGCTGGCTGGCAGGAGCCGCCACTGGCATGTCATGTGACCTGTCAGTGGCTGGCTGGCTGGCAGCTGCCAGTCTGATTCTAGCATGTCACGTGACCTGTCAGTAGTGATGTGTCCTCCCGTATCGAGGCTTCTAAGCGTGTGTCGAGTAATCCGGGATGATTTCTGTGAAGCGCGTATCGAGGCTTGTGTCGGTGACGTATGTGGTGACGTTTGAAGCCTCGCGGGCCGCCTGTACCACGTGACTGCTTCAGGAAGTGGTTCGCGGTTTGGCGGTCTATTTGAAATATAAGGGCCAGCAAAATGCAATGGATTCCCCCTCACATTTTGTGGACTTGGGACTTTGCGAGTTTGTTAGCGATCTATTCAACCTTTTTTTGCGATGGAACCATGCGATGTCATTATAATCACACTGCACGTTTTACATTTATTGTCCACTTGATGGCACAATAGAGCAAATGAAGCACCATGAAGCTTCGGCACATGAGTGAACCAATTTGGATGGAACGCTTCAATGCTTTATGAAGCTTCATCTCGCCATCACTACCTGTCAGTGGCTGGCTAGTTGCCTGGCAGTCTGCCTTTGCCAAGTTTCAAATCCATTGGTTTTTAGCAGTTTTTGTGTTTTGTGTTTGGGGACTGTTATCCCAATTAAACCAGTCAAATGGCCATGATCAGACTGGCAGCTTACTGATGCTTTGCTCGACGCTCATGAGTCAGCCGCGGCTGATCAGCGAGTATAACGCGTTGGCTGACACTCTCGCTGCACGGAAATTAATTATTTTCTTATTAAGCATATAATGTCATGCATCTATTCTTTAGTATAATTGATGTTTTGGGGACTGTTATCCCTATTAAACCAGTCAAATGTGCCATGATCAGACTGGCAGCTTACTGACGCTTTGCTCGAGTCGCTCGAGGCTCATGAGTCAGCCGCGGCTGATCAGCGAGTATAACGCGTTGCCTGACACTCTCGCTGCATGGAAATTAATTGTTTTCTTATTAAGAATAATCTCATGCATCTATTAGTAGAATTTATGTTTTGGGGACTGTTATCCCAATTAAGCCGCGGCTGACTCCATACGTCCAACAAAGCGTCAGTAAGCTGCCAGTCTGATCATGGCACATTTGACTGGTTTAATAGGGATAACAGTCCCCAAAACATCAATCATACACAAGAACAAAGGCATGACATTATATTCATAATAAGAAAACAATTTATTTCCTTGCAGCGAGTGTCAGGCAACGCGTTATACTCTCAGTATCAGCCGCGGCTGACTGGATGAGCGTCCAGCAAGCTCTGTAAGATGCCAGTCTGATCACGTCCATTTGACTGGTTTAATTGGGATAACAGTGCCCAAAACATCAATCATACTAAAGAACATAATCATATCAACAGATGCACAATAAATGACCTAGAAAGGGAGGAACACAAAAAGTGTCAAAAATCAATGGTTTCTGAAACTTGCCAAAGGCGGCAACTAGCAGCCACTGACAGGTCACGTGACATGCTAGAATCAGACAGACAGCTGCCAGCCAGCCACTGACAGGTCATGTGACATGCCAGTGGCGGCTCCTGCCAGCCAGCTGAAGATTGAACCCCTACTGGAGTAATGTCACTCTTCATTGACTCGTTTACATCTTCGTATGTGATTAGCTTTAGCCCAACGTGCAAATTAGCACTAGCTTACACACTATTCATAAGCGACCTATATGAACGCTAATATCACACTACTCATTTGCCTGTCTGCAACAGTTTTCTTGTAAAATATCAAGTCAATATAAAAAAACAACTCACCAAGGCAAGAAATTTCACATATTATTCAATTAGAAGATAATATGCGGTGCTTTGGTGCTCGGTGTATCTACATCGGTTTTTATTCTCGATTCTCTGCCTCGTCTTCTTCTCACTTCGGCATCAGCTCTTCAAAGTTATCACTTTCACTCAGAAATGTAATCTTTTGATTGCATTCAAGTTTCTTTTTCTCAATATCTATCTTTTGATGCGGAGTATCTGCTTCGTCTGACTCGCTCGCTCGCTCTCTCTCTCTCTCTCTCTCTCAATGTCTCTGACAGCTGCAGTGTCGCCGGCGCAGTCTGAGTGCACTGCTAACATTGGCTCATTGGGGTGTCAATCAGGCCCGGACTGGCCATCGGGAGCACCGGGAGAATTCCCGGTGGCCTGGCGACTAAAGCCTTGTTTATACTCGACGCGTCCGCAGGAGCGCGAGTCTCCGCTGACTGCGCGCGCACCTCTCCAAACGGACGAGGCGTTTATACTTGACGCGCTCGCCGTTGTGCTATTATGTGAAACGAAAGGGGGCGACTCGGAGTAATTCTCCTCTAAACCACCAGGAATCAGCAGTGAAGAAGTAGTTTGCCGTTTATTAGTAGTTTATTAATAGCTGATTCATATTAAAAGAGTAATAAATGCAGTAGATTTATTGTATTTTTTTGTACAAACTAGTTAAACAACTGAAGCCTTATTGAAGAGTGTTTAAACCTTAATTTCATCAGCAGGGCTTACTTCTGCTTATAGGCTTATTTTGTAAATGTAAGCAGTTACTTTAGACAAGTGCAAACTGGGTCCTTAATTCAAATGTGTTCCTATTCACAAAATGAGAGGCTTTTATGATCGCCCGTCAATGCAAATGTATCTGTGTATATAAGGATCATAAACATGCTGGTACAGACGTACCAGTTCGGCCAGATACGGCTCGAAGTCGTTCATCTTCGGATGCGGCGCCGCGCGCGATGTTACAAAAAGTTCCGTGCGCACCGCCAGGCGAGTCTTGCGCACCCAACGCGCACGACCGCCCACACCGCAATGACGTCATTTTGCCGCGCGCACCTTCGCGCTCTTGCGGGCGCGTCGAGTATACACAAGTTTACGCGGCAAATCGTGGGCGGCGCCATAACTCTACACATATGCACTTCATTTCCGCCGGAAGTGGTTTGCACAGCGTCTGCACAGCGTCTAACCACTCGTTCAGGTGCTTTCGCGAGTTTTTGCACCCCACTACCGCACACGTCGTTCCCGAACCACTTTTATTCATGTTGTAAGTTAATTGTTATCCTCTTTGTCACTGCGATATCAGTGCTTTGTCGGCACAACGGAGCTAGGTAGCATTACCAGCCCGCCAGAACCAATAGGGGCTGGCTGCAGACTACGGGGCAAGTGGAGCTCCATTCAAAAGCGGAAATACGTCACCTCCACTGCGACCTTACTGTCTATGACTGCGACCGAGCGCATATATATATATTTATTTATTTAACCGAGCGCATATATACGTGACCTCACCTAATCTTCACACACAATATCAAAGCAGTATACCAAACTTTTACGGTTTATGACTTTTAAATATAATATTATAGTAAAAATAATTTCAGAATTTTCTATTTAAAGCTAAATAACATGTACAAATCAACCAATGTAAAATAATGAAGAATAATTTCCACAAATTAAGTTTTAATTGTTTTTATGTAAAAAAACAAAAAACAAATAATCTACACAAATAAAACACAATAACTGTATGGTCCCTACTGTAAAAAAAATACAAATATGAACAAAATAATTATTTAGAATTCTGTATTTAAAGCAAAATAACGTGCAAATCAACCACAGTAAAATAATGAAGAACAATTTCCAGTTAATTGAATTGTTTAAAAAAAATATATATATATATTGACAACACACTTGAATTACAAAAAAGTGACCAAAATTGTTACATCAAAGACAACACTGCGCGCACACACACTTCACTGTTCAAGACCTCCATCATCCAAAAAGCAATCCCAGCTACAGTAGCCAGGGTTGTCATCTGAACCCCAAAAGCACTCCCCGTTGTCCATTTCCCTGGTAGCCAGCCCCAAAGTCTTTGTAAAGCTGGCTGCATTGTAGGCGGCTGCATATAGAGATGGTGTACGGCTTTCTGTACATTTGACAGTGTCTCTCTGAAAGTCTTTTCCAATTCATTGCACCTGTTCAATATCAAAACACAATGAAAGTCACAATTCAGACAATAAATGCACAAATCTTTAACTGCCAAAAGTTTCATGTTAGGGAAATGGAAGAGGGTGAAACCGTTTTAACTGAAAATGCATAACGTTAAATTCTCTTCACATTTACACTTCTCAATACAATCAAATCCCCACTAAACAGAATTAAACAATAAATACAAACATACCTGCCACACACCAACACTAAAATGTTATCTATATGTGGTCTCGGGCCATTAAATAATGCTCAAAATGGAGATTTGCGTTCGTGCATCTCTTAACTAAAAAAATGGCAAACATTTAAATTAACAAGCAATCAATATAATTCTCACATCTGCACACTCTACAAACATTATATTTTTAAAAAATCATTAGAATTAATACCTGAATAGAAGGGGAGAAAATCGCTGATGTTTCCCGACAGCGACGTATGGAATGTAAAAACCCCGCGAATTTACTCCGCCCCGCCCCCGCGAAGTGGAGGTGACGTACTTCCTGTTTGAGAGTGGAGCTCCAATCGCCCACAGTCTGCAGCCAGACCCTTCTCGCCAGAACGGAAGTGGATTGCATAAACGGGAGGAGTTTAGGATGTAGAGCGGAAACGGCTCAAAAACTTGTGTATAAACAAGGCTTAATTTGGCCTGCTGCCAGCCAGCGTTTTTATTTTTTATTATTATTTTATATTAGTGATCATTTTCGAATTCGTCATTCAATAAAATTATTATTAATAATAATAATAAATAAAATCACGAATCTGTTAGTCTTGACTGGCAAGGCTAACTTACAATTCGACTTTATGCCTCAGCCAAACGGTTAAACAAAAAATGCGAGCAGCGCCCGATGATGGAGAGGGCCAGGTGGAGCAGAGAGGGAAAGGGGAAAGAAAGAGAAAGCACTCCAAAATGTTGCAAAATTACTGCCTGTTCAGGCCTTCAAGAACAGGTCAGTTTCATCTGTAAATACTGTAAATTTTTCTTTAACTCGTCTACATTCGTGGAGAAATCAAAACAAATGAGTGAAACAGGACACAGAAAACTCACAGAAGAAATGTACTGAGGAAAAAATTCGAATTGTTTGTTTTATTTTATTTATAACATATGATTTAGTTTAACATAACACAACTAAGGGAGCTGTTTTGCTGAATATTATCACGATTGAAAATGTTACATTGAATTTATTGTTCAATAAACAAGTAGCTTAGTTAATATTTAATATTAAATTACTTACATTTTAGACACAAACAATATTAACTGTTTTTTTTCTATTTCACTGACGAAAATAGTTCCAAAGGAAAGTAACAGCAGCGCGTGCTTTGTTACGAATGATTCAGTGTTTTGAACAAATCTTTTGTATGAATGACTCAATGACTCACTAATTAAGACGGTCACTTGCCGCCACCTATTGGCGGTTTAGTTTAATGTTTAAGTATTGCATTTTTTACATGTATATTCAAACATTTATTTAAAACATCAATCTCATAACAGCATTTATTGCAGTTGTAATTTTGCAGTGCAAATTATTTAATTTGATGGTTAACAGCCCTATAGTGTCTTATTATTATAACTGAATTTATTGATCAAATGTAAGAATTTGACATGAAAGATGATGCATACATTTAATAAGGTAATAAAAATATTTTGATTAATAATTTCATTAAATTTAAAGAAAACATTTATTTAATTAAAAAGTCTTACGCAACCTGCTGACCTTCTAAGGTAGCATTTTTGTTTAACCTCTCTTCTGCAGTTTATATACATTTATGAGTGAGAAGTAGAGAGGAAACAGCTGGACTTCTAGAGTATATGCTTGTATAACGTTATGTGCAGACCCATTTGATATTAGGACTGCTTTACTTCTAGGTTGGTTGTTTATGTTTTTATGTTATGGTCATACTGTGAAATAAATGTAAAAACAGGGTTGTGCGTGTTTCTAAATTTTATTTGGCTGGATGGCCTGGATGAGTGTAGGATTTCCGGGCCTGAAATTATGTCCCAGTCCGGCCCTGATGTCAATCAATACAGCACGATCCATGATTGGACGAACCACTTTCAAATCTAAAGCACTCGTTTTTCTCCCTTATTCTATTTTCATAATTTTCCCATATTTTTACATATCTCTCAACTCTTCTACTAGTAGCTTGGATCACCCGGGTTACATTATGCATGAGAAGACAAGTGGAGGAATTATACAGTACTGTCTTCAGTGAAGAGCCGGCTTTAGTGAGACAGACGCAAACACCCAGACAACGAGATAACCGAGAGACGCCACAGGAACAGAGCAGTCAGGCGTTCCTTAAAGACAAGATAGTGAAGCGTGGGTGTTCAGCAGAGGACCTTCAGTCTCCTTTGATCGCTACAAAATGATCGAGATGCAGCTCATGTTGTGTCTGTGATGCACTTCACGTGCTCAGTGAGTTACGCTGATAAACTGCTGTCTTTTGGAAAGAGTTCTGTACTATAACTAGTAAAAATGACATTTAGATGTTTTAATCAGAAAGAGCTTTATTGCCAAGTGTGCTTGAACACACAAGGAATTTGTTTTGGTACTGAGGCTTCCAGTGGACATAAAAATACAAATACAACAAGAAACATAATACTACAAATTATAAGAATAAAATATATAAATATATGAGAATAAAAGTATCACAGTTGGGTTTAGTCAGAATAGTCGACATTTTCAGATTTACAGATTATGAACATCTTACAGTGAACATGAACAACTTACAGTGTTTTGAATATTATAAATAAATAAATCTACATATAAGACAAAGTAATGCAATAAAATGCCTTATTGCTGTTAATATGTAATTGTGAATCGTTGAGTAAGACTATTAAGGGTCTTAATTGTCTTAATGCATGTCTGACAACTGTCCTGACAGTTCACACGACGAGCGGTTCAAAGAACTGCAATTTATTTTATGTTGGCCTTGATTTATTAAAGTTGTGGCGCCGCCTAGTGGTCCCAAATAGTTAAAATCTACATGATGGTTTTAAAGGCGGACTTTATTTTATACTCAAATAATAACGTAACACAAATGTATAATTGTTTTTGAAATTGGAAATCAAATTCTAATATTGATTTTAGAGAGACCTAGAATCGTACTTGATCACTTGACTTGATTGTATTGAAGGATTCGATGAGTAGGCTATTATGAGTAGCTACTGAATATTAACAGGATTGGTTAGAGATTATTTAATGATTCTTCCAAATGCTTGTATTTGTTCACAATTTTCAATATTCAGATTTACCAGATTTTTTTTGAAGTTATAAAAAGACATCAGGGTGCAAAGCACTTCAAAAGCGGTGTACAATGTCTTAAAATAATTATTTATTGGGGGACCTTTTTCACCCCAGAACTCAAAGCTTGTATGTCTATTTGTATTCTTTAAATATGTTGTTTTGGACACACTCTCTCTCTCTCTCTCTCTCTCTCTCTCTCTCTCTCTCTCTCTCTCTCTCTCTCTCTCTCTCTCTCTCTCTCTCTCTCATTTGTTGTAAATGAAAAATCATTTAGATTTTGCGAGGACAAAGCAGAAAATAAAGCAAAAGAATGTGACATTTTCATACGTCTTCATGTATTTACTAATATCATCGACAAAGAATGAGAATGCGTTGTGTGGCCTTCACCGCTAGATGGGAGCATTGCATCATTTCAGACGGCACATTCTGTAGGCCTACTGTTTTCTGATTATGCATTATATATTTATTTTACTGTCTATGATAATATATTATGACTTTTGAACATTTGTAACAATACACTATTTATTTTAAATCTTTTTATTGACTTAAAGTCACCTTTTCTTATTTTTGTTGTATTCTGTCATTAAATTATCACTAGCCTACATTATTTATTTTTACATAGGCTTACTTTAAACATTGTAAACATTAGATACTGATCACTATATTTCTCAGAACCTTCTTCTTTTAGTAATTATTATAGATATTTGCTACGATAAACATTATTATTATCCAATATTTCAAAAGTAGGCTTTTTACACAATATTTATTTATAAATTCCCCTTTAGCTTAATTAAATTAGCCTATGTCTCACAGGAAGTTTTAAAATGACTGATTTGCGCTGATAATCTGTTTGAGTTCAACCTACATGCTAGTGGATAAATGTTCGTGCCATCGGTAGGCCTACTTACGGTCCTGAACCCGTCCGGATTTTAAAATGTTACCGACTTGGTCCACCACGTTGATTTAGCTCTGCAAGCGAGCGCACGTCGTTTTATATCAAGCCAATTTATAAATTCAAGCGATTTTAAACTATAAACTCTTCGCCATGTCAGTAGGACATAGCCGCTTCTCGCGTGTGGCAGACAGAATATTCCCGTCGGTTCGCCTATTTGAATGTGAACAGTAGTGCAATATTATCAACATAATCTCATGAAAGTGCGTATCTATACCACGAATGTTATTTCTCGTGCCAATTATACTACAAAAATGGTTTTAGCGTGTGTATGCTACGCACTAAAAAACACTTGGGTAGGATTAGGGTGGGGAGTGGGTCCGTATTACACGCCATAAAGTGCGTATCATATGCACGCAAAAACTGCGTATCATATGCACGCGAAAACTCTTTTTGGCGTATAAATGCCACGAGAAATAACATTCGTTGTATAGATACGCACTTTCATGAGATCGTACTTAGGTCTTGTGACAGCGGCCTTTAAAACCTGCTATCTAGGCCTACTATTGTCTGTCTGTCATAGGCCAATTATTAATGAGAATCAAACAACAAATTAAAAACTTTAATAAGGATTAATCTATATTTAACTTACCTTCGTGAGTTATTTTATATTTGATTATTCAATTTCTGTGTTATTTTTACGTGAATACTACTGTTGCATACCTGAAAAAATATACAGCATTGTTTAATTTGTAGGCTATATCTTTATTCTATTGTAGGCCTATTTATTTATGCTACTGATTCTAATGTGTTTATTCATTATTGTTTTATTACTGACTATTGCAACAAATTAGTTTATATGGCTACCTCATAAAAACATACATTGTGTTTTAAAAGTAAATGTTGAAGTATAGGTTTTTTTTTCTCTCTCTCTCTTTTTTAAACCATGTATCCAGGGCAGGACTTAGGGGGTTGGGGCCCCTGGGCTTGAATTTATGTTTGGGCCCTACTTACGCTACAAACATCATTATGGAGTAGCACAAATTACACAAAAATTAAAATATGTTTTGAGGTTCCTAGAACAATTAATATGCAACATGCCCTATAGTCAAAGTTTAGTGGTATAGCTAATATTAAATAGTCATTATAATACAATATAATGCAGGATGTGCTCTCTCGGTTGAGAGAAGATCAAAATTCTAATAATAAAGCCAAGAGAAAACAGTATTTTTAAATTAATTGTCATAGCTATCTGTCATCTTATGTCAGATTCTTAAATTTTGTCAACAAATTCAATCAAAATGCAAAGACACTGTCTGTGTATGGCTATTATGACCAAATGAAAGGAATTATGTAGCTATCAATAAAATCCATTTTTGGATTGACAGGCTGTTTAGGTATGGTTTTACACAGCAAATTATAATCGCATATTTTAAGAGATTAATGTTTTAAATGTAAAATTTTAATGTAGAAATATGAAGTAGATAGCGGCATGTCACCATCTTAATGAAGGAGTTGAATCATTTATTCTGAACGATTCGATCAAAAATCCTAATTCGTTTAACGACTGTATTTATATGAATGGGTAGCCTATATTAAATAATTTACTCTCTGATTCTGTCAAAAATGCAGATATTAGGCCTAATTGTGAGGAACAAAACACATGTTGCTTGGAGGCGCAGCGGTACTGCTGTTTGTTCTGTTTTCTTTGATGGAGCAAAAACCGAATGTATCTATAAAAGTTACTCAGTAACTTTATTGAACTGTTGTATAAATGTCACATTCGCGATTGTGCTGATGTTCAGAAAAAAGGCACTCTTGCTGGTGTGATAACTCACATATCACAGGCTCGTGTTATAAATATATAAAACGGGCCTAAATGTTTTTTGTTTGTTTTTATCATTTTGATTACATAGGCTATAGCCATTTCTATACTGTGATGGCAGAGAGCGCTCAAAACTCTCCAGAGCACATCATTTAATGAAAAAATTGATATAAATTATAATTTCTGTAAAGCAATGAGACGTGAACATATGAGAATTTATCAAGATTTTTCTAAAGTAGACGATCGCAGTGGAGC
This sequence comes from Siphateles boraxobius, assembly GCF_051911475.1. Classification (NCBI taxonomy): domain Eukaryota; kingdom Metazoa; phylum Chordata; class Actinopteri; order Cypriniformes; family Leuciscidae; genus Siphateles; species Siphateles boraxobius. The sequence continues at coordinate 19,869,998 of NW_027508866.1, read as the reverse complement.
AGATGCGGATCAACACGCGTGTTATTTTTGTGAAATAAATATAAATATCAGGTTGCGCCGTTTGATTATGGGCTCGAAGCTCTCAGTCGGAGGATATTAAGGCCCGGGTATTTTATTCCGTGCTCCCCTCCGTCTTTCAAACTACTCCGTGAGCGCGGAAAGACGCGTTCGGTGCGCGCGCGCGCACTATAGTGTATTGGATTTTGTCTTGAAGCGCTCAAGCACTAGCCTACTTTGGGCTGATTATAGCCCTCGCTCGCACATGGCCAGGCAGTGGAAATACGGCTGGATATCTGGCATACGAGTTAACAGAACAAAACAAATGAACGAACGAACGAAAACGAGTAAGGGAGGGGTCCCCTACTGGGCGGGGCACATTGCTGCAGCCCAGTCAGGCCCAATGGTAAGTCCGGTGATTATGGTATCTACCAGAGAATGTCTAACATGGGGAGAAGTTTCACTCTCAGTAAACTTCCGGGTTCTGAACTGGTTGCAGTTCCACTCTGGTTCCATATGAGGGCGCTCACAGGACGAGTGCAGAATGAATGGAGGTCTATGGAGCTATACCCCTACAAATCAACTTTTCTCAGGATATAATTTTTTGTCTAGTAATTTGAATGTTGTTTTCGAAAGGAGATGCAAAGAAATTACAGATTACTGGGTGTAGATTTTTTAGAGTCACTTATTTGCTTTAAAAGGTCTTTTAAAATGTCAATGACGTCATACACATCATACGACCAGAGAACTGCTTTACGGCAATCCTTCAGTCACTTTGGTGCTTTCACGATCTGCACTTTCTTTTCTCTCGAGGCATCGACAACACAGCTGACACAGGTAAATACACGTGCTAGAAGAGTTAAGTCTACCATAACATTCTGGTTCCGCTTCGGATACTACGATGCCATCAAGCAGTATCTCTGGGCGTAATCAGTCCTTCACTGACCAATCAGCGTCCATTAGCAGAATGCTAGCGTGTTAGGGGCAACAACAACTCAACCTGTAAGAAATCAAAACGACATAAGTACTCGTTCATTCAACTTTCGACCTATAACCCATGTTGAACTTGCAAAACCTTCAAATCTGAGATTTCTCAACGGGAGCCCCAGAGACTCCCATTCATTTTGCACTCGGACGGTCGCCACCCAGTGGAACCCTGGTGGAACTACAACCAAAATTCGGTACAATAGAGCTTAATAGGGAGTGGCCAGGCTTTCCGTAGACGGGCTTTGGTATCTACTTTGGTATCGAGTATCCTGTAGTGTACTTTTGGTGGTATCGGTACCGACTAGCTATACTCGATTTTTAGTATGTTTAGCCACTAATTACATTAGGAGACCGAGAATGGTTGTAACATGGGGAGAGTTGTAACACCATTAATCCACCAATTAGGGATAATATATGAGACATGTGATCACTTCAGTATTTTCCTACTTCCTCCCCGATCCAGCATTGTGATTGTCAAGGCTGGAAACAGAGAAAAAAAATGATTTTGAGGTCAAAAAGTAAACATTTTGTTCAATATAATATAACATATTATAATATAACAATATAATACATAATATAAATGTATTATATTATATAAATGTAAACAATATAAAACATAATATAATATATAACAATATAACATTTTGTTCAATTATATAGTATTTCAAAATACTATGTTTTGTTTAGTATCTGTACTATTGCAGATAAAATTGTATGACTTATATTAGATAAAATAGTAGTTTCTTAGGCAATATGTGATGCATCCCCCCCTTGCTAATTTCAAACCACTATGCTAATACAGTTAAACATTGGCTGATAGGGGTGGGGTGGGTTGTAACACTTATTTAAAAAGTGTTACAACCATCCCCTTACTAAGAATTCTAAGAGGCGTCTCTGCCAATGCTTTCAATAAAGTGGTTTGCATGGAGAAATTTAACAACTTAAAGCCAAAAGAAGGTTTGGGGGAAGTGCACCTTATGGAGTTTCTGGGCCCATCAAGCCTGCACTCCAAGGGTTACCAGCATCATTCATTTGTCAGCACTGTGAATCTGATTAAGAATATACACACACTCACACGCACATTGACATGTTATTTTTTGTTAGACTTAAAGATGTGCAAAGAAGTTCTTTAATTTGGTACATTGTAGTAGTGTTTATTGAGTATACTGTTAAGTATGTTTGTTTAGTAGATTAATTTACTCACACAGACATGTGTTAGACCTAAAGAAGTACAAAGATGTTGTTTAATTAGGTAGGCTACATTGTATTAGCCTATGTTATTATTAAGTGCACTGTTAAGTTTGTTCTAGTAGACAAATTTAAACAAACACACACACACATACACACACACACACACACATACATGCACGCACGAGTCAAACAGACAGTCTTTTATTGAGAGAGAGAGACATTGTTCTTGTATTTCAATAAATCTGTTTTTGAACAATATCATATGGAATGGCATCCATTTTTACTTCTTTTGTCTATTGTTACAACTTACCCCAGCATGTTTT